>NC_142936.1:2285155-2317655 GCF_046866305.1 Octopus bimaculoides
GCCTGAACAAAGTACGAAAATGGTACGAACATGAACCAGAAGGAGACCAGATATTGCTGGAAAAAATAAACCAAGATCATATATATTGCAATAACTGGGGATGCAGGCATAAGTGACAAAGAATTAGAAAAGATGGTAAAGTACAGAGAACTAAAAGACTAAATTGCAAGACTGTAGACTATGAGGAAAGTGTCTGTCATTCCAGTAGTTGTGGGGGTACTCGGAGCACTAACAGCCATGTTCGAGAAATATGTCAAAGAAATCGGTATTGACATGAGAGCAGAGCAAGCCCCCCAAAATTGCTCTGTTGGGGACAGCTAAGATTTTGAGATTGGTACTCAAAAGAAGACAAGCATAGGAGGACATCTCAAGAATTTGTGTGTGTGTCTGTGTGTGTTATGTGATGAAACGAGTGCCTAAAAACAGTTTCAATGTCACTGTTGTTTCCCTTCACGTAGTGTGTATTAAGTAAGATTGTTTTGACCTTTTATGAATTGTTTTCTGTATAATGTCAGTGAAAACATATTCGATCTGTCTGGTTCGAAAGTCTGAGAGGTTCCCTTTGAAAGACCACTTCTTGTTTATCAATGAAAATCTAAATATTTACTTCGCAAATATATATCTTTCACCAAACTGGAAAATAAATGCAAACAAATAAAATTCTGTGTAATTGCGTTAAATAAACACTTTCTGTTGTTGTATGACTCGGTAGATAGTCAAATTTGGAAAGTGAGACGTAAATCAACAACAATAAACAATAACAATAAAAACAGCAATAAAAACAACAAAATAATAATAATAATATGTTGTAAACATCAGCTACTCATCAATAATATGATCTTGAAAGATTGTCACAAACGACACAAAAACTTGTCGATAGCCTGCGTAGGCTATATAAAATGCTTTTGATAGTCTACCACATTGCTGGATTAAGAAATGTCTGGAAATGTATGAAATAGCACCTACTCATCGAAACTTCTTGTGAGTAAGTATGAGATCATGGAGAACCACACTGACTTTGAACAGTGACAATGAATCTCTCAATGCTGGAGATGTAAGAATTTCTTGTGGTATTTTCCAGGGTGACTCTCTATTACCACTCCTCTTTTGTCTAGCCTTAATACCTCTCTTGAAATTGCTCAATGATGTACAGTATGGCTATGAAATATTTGATAAAAATATAAATCATCTCTTTTACACGGATGATTTAAAGCTCTTTGCAAAAAGATACTACAGGGCTTACTAGCAATTGTTAAACAATTCAATGATAACATCAGGATGCAATTTGACCTCGAAAAATTTACAAAAGCTACCTTTATCAGGTTGTAAAATTTATACACTGGAAACTGTGCAAGAAATGGGGATTTGAACCTGGAAACACAAGGTACAATCATCGAGTCGAAAGAGTACTGGAGTCGGAGAAATGTAAGCTTTTGTGGGACTTTTTATTCAAACGGACAAGAAGTTAAAAAATAATAGACCAGATATAATTATTATAGATAAGGAGAAGCGAAAATGTTTACTTATCGACCAATCATGCCCATTTGATTCCAGGATTGTAAAGAAAGAGGAAGAGAAGCAAAAATATAATACAATCCCTTAAAGTTTGAAAAAGGAAGAATTTGGAGCAAGTGAACAGTAAAGGTTATGTCTATAATAATTGGTGTGTTGGGAACAGTAAACCAAGTTATAGTCAAGTGGCTGAAGGAAATTGAAATAGAATGCTCGGTAGAGCTCCTACTGAAAGTTTGTCTCTTAGGGACAGCAAGGATTATCAGGAGGGGTCTAAGCACTTGAAAGACTGTTGAAAACTTGTGGATACCTAAGGTTACAGGTAGTAACCCGTTATCCATATAATACACCCCAGGAATATAACCGAACCTGAGCCAAACCAAAATAATAATAATAGTTCGTTTTCTTGATAAAGAAAACAACCTATGCTGGATCATAGACATAGCATACCCAGCTGAGAACAAGGTATGCGATAAGGAAGAAAGAAAAGTCGAGGGATATGACAAGTTAGCTAGGGAAGTTACGCAGTTGTGGTCGCAGTAGTACCAATAATTGTCGGAGCCATGGGAACAGTGAGCAGAAATCTCGAGAAGTACGTGGAACAAATAGGGCTGCAATAAGGGTGGAGCACTTGCAGAAAACAGCACTGCTTGGAACCGCTCGAATACTCCGGATGGTGCTCGAAAAAAAAGGGGTGTTACCTTAGTTCACTGGTAGTGAACAGCTGACACCGTAGTACATCTCCAGCGTTAGAAGCTGTGCAAAGACAATAATAATAATAATAATAATAATAATAATAATAATAATAATAATAATAATAATAATAATAATAATAATAATAATAATAATAATAATAATAATAATAATAATAATGATAATAATAATAATGAAGTCGAAGAAGAAAGGAGAGAGAGAAAGGGAAAGAGAGAGAGAGAGAGAGAATGGGAAAGGGAGAGAGAGAAAGGGAAAGAGAGCGAGAGAGGGAAATTTCAATAGTAGAAATAAGCGAGAGAAACCCATATAAGCGAAATAAGGAAATATTGTCTTGCTTATAACGTTCAGCGTTGAAATTCTTAAATCCAAAGCTACAACTATTAATGGAATGTGTAGAATATTTTTTCATATAGATTCATTATAACTTATTTATATTATGGACAATCCTAACAGAATATCTGTTTCTGATTTAATCATAAGGTTGTTAATATCTTTTTAGCACAATGAGAAATTTTATGTTTTAGAAAACAAAATTCATTCTTGAAGATGAAATTGCTGTTACTTTTAGTATTTTCGTTATACCAAACGCATTTAATTAATAATAAAACGGATATTTCATTTCTTTTCATTCGTTTATTTTGATATGGTAACAGAAAACGCTTTAAAATGTTCACAAATTGCATTCAAAATAGAAATTACTCTTGTTCCAGATTAATTTCGCATGACAGCTTGATAATCTATTAATCTCATCCTTCTTGAATACCAAATTCTCCAATGACTAAATCTATGGCAGTAGGAATTTAACTTGAAGTCAAATAATGACTGGTAAAAAGTAGTTTTTATAACTAACGTTAACATACAACAGTCCAAATACAAGTGACTTTACCACATGCCAGCGTCACGAAGTATTTTGAAAACTTCATTTCATTAATTGTTATGAACAATCCCGTTTCTCGGCATGGAAGATATTGTCTTGTATTAGAGGATTAAAAAATATTACATTCTTAATATTCAAAGGTCTAGCCTTAATATCATTTTAGACATTCTATTATATATATATATATATATATATATATATATATATATATATATATATATATATATATATATATATATATACAGAGAGAGAGAGAGAGAGGGAGAGAGTTTTTGAAGTGAAGTACATATATTTTATATTTAGAATAATAAATAAGGTAGTCAGAATGTTCAATGATTATATATATATATCTTTTACATTTTATTTACACTTTTAGCGCTGTCTTCCGTTATCGGATTTATAAAAAAAAATGTAAATAAGATGTAAATTAATATTAAAATATATATATATATATAATCAGCCAACATTCTGACAACCTTATTATTCTTATATATATATACATACATATATATATATATATATATATATATATATATATATATATATATATATATATATATATATATATATATTTACAATTTTTTTTCTCCGTGTTTTTCTCCTTGTCTCCGTATTCTTACTGTTGAAGAGCGTAGCTCGAAACGTCAAAGACTTTCCGTATTCCCGAGCGTCATACTAATACATCCTTTTGTTATTTACACCACCTGTCCTCGTCTTTTGTTGTTTTTTCGTACATTCTCCCATATATATATATAAAAGATAGATAGATAAATAGATAGATAGATAGATAGATAGATACATACATACATACATACATAGATACATACATACATACATACATGACAACCGATGTTGGTGTGTTTACGTCCCCGTAACTTAGCGGTTCTGCAAAAGAGTCCGATAGAATAAGTACTAGGCTTACAAAGAATAAGTCCTGGGTCGATTTATTCGATTAAAGGTGGTGCTCCAGCATAGCCGCAGTCAAATGCCTGAAACAAGTGAAAGAATAAAAGAATAAGAGTGTAGAATGTGATCTGAGGGGATTTTTGCTGATATTTCTAACCGGTTGAGACATGACTAATCTCTTTCTAGAAGTTATGTCTTACAATTACAAATGTGGAAGAGATTAAAAGACCGAATTCATCTGTTCACTCAATTCAATTATATTAGATATACGAGTAGATTCATGAACTAAGCTAATGTTTAGACACTAAATTAAGACTACTCTAAACGCTGAGTAAATATTGTCAATTACATTTTCGCTGATTTACATTAGTTTCACAACGGAAAGAGGATGTGAGAGAGGGAGACAGAAAGAGTGGCAAAATGTATAGACGTGAGTGCATGTATGTGCATATGTATTAGTCGAAAGATGGACAGATATATAAAAAGATAAATAGACAGATGAAGAAATAGAAAAAAGGAAGAAAAGAAAGAAAGAAAGGAACGAACGAACGAAGGAACGAAGGCGACAAAGTGAAAGATAAATAGATAGGTATATATAAACGTAGCCAGATACATGCTTACATGCACATACATTTTACTATTCTCTCTGTCTGAAGGTGTTCCCTCTCTGATCCGTTGTTAAAACTTGTTGTAGATAGATAGATAAACTCATAGATAGATAGATAGATAGATAGATAGATAGATAGATAGATAGATAGATAGACAGACAGACAGACAGATAGACAGATAGATAGATAATACATACATACATACATACACACACACATACATACATAGACAGACTTTCCCCACATATATCGTTCGTCACTTTATACGATATTCATAAAATTGTTCAGTTGTACGATTGATTCTCCAGCTCGTTAAATATAATTCTCAGCGTGATGCAATATGTGACAATGATCTTTTATTCGGTCAAGCTGTGCTTTTGCTAATAGTATGTCCACTCCGGTTAATTCTTGATTCTTGAGCAAAACTTATCTCCTTATTTGAAGCTGATCGCTTAAGGTGGCGAGCTGGCAGAGTGGTTAGCACACCGGGCGAAATGTTTAACAGTATTTCGTCTGTCATTACGTTCTGAGTTCAAATCCCACCGAGGTCGACTTTGCTTTTCATCCTTTTGTAGTCGATAAATTAAGTACCAGTTACGTACTGTGGTCGATCTAATCGACTCCCCCCCTCCCCCAAAATTTCGACCTTTGTGCCTAGAGTAGAAAAGAAGATTATCAGTTATTTTTTTTCTTTACTTTTGTCTTGAAAATATAATCTTAGAAGAAATATCGTGTTTGCTATTTAATATAACCTTAATCGTCTTTACATACATGCGTGTGTGTGTGTGTGTGTGTGTGTGTGTGCGTGTGTGTGAGTGTGTATGCATTTATGTGTGCACGTGTGTATGCGTATTCATATAGGTGCGAGTGTGTGTACGTGTGCAAGCATTTATGTGTATGTGTGAGTGTGCGATCATGTGTTTGTGTGTGGTGTAATGAAAGGAAATGACTTAAGACTCGGATTTGAAAAATTCAAAATCTTTTGACTGAATCAGTTTACTGTAGACACAGTACAAGACCGTGGTGCCGCCATGTACCAAGGCCACGTAATAGACCAAATAATCACTAGACATTTCCCTCTTTTGGCCATTCATTTGAGAATAATAACAGTAGTTTAAGTATTGGTTCCAGTTAATCACATATAAAATACATAATCGGTCGGCGTTTATCAAATTACAGTGCAGTTGTACGCTTTCAGCTTTGAACTCATTGTTTTCATTCTCTTACTTTCACAACGGCAACGAAGAGGTGAAACCTTCAGAGAATTGGTCGATAAATGAACCTCTTGACAGTTCAAATTCCATCAGAACACGTTAGAATAACCATTCAGAATGTACAATAAAATTACTAATAGCTATTTATACTATAAGTGAATACTCGTGGAATGGTGGCTGCGGTACTAGCTCATCAATGTAAGATCGTGGTTTTCAACATTATTAATTTATGAATCAACTATAAAACCAGCACGTGCTCAAAGTATTGCTAGAGATAGCGTCTAAATTACCCTCAAACCACATATTACATTCTGAGAAAACTGCACTTGTAAAAATAATAACAATCGAATATGGGCTTTGT
This sequence comes from Octopus bimaculoides, assembly GCF_046866305.1. Taxonomy (NCBI): domain Eukaryota; kingdom Metazoa; phylum Mollusca; class Cephalopoda; order Octopoda; family Octopodidae; genus Octopus; species Octopus bimaculoides. The sequence continues at coordinate 2,291,348 of NC_142936.1, forward strand.
ATTTTCAAGGAAGTTATGATGGCAAAACTAGCAAGTCTTTTACCTTAGGTTAGCTAATCAGAGCTGGACTATGCTTAGCCAACAGCAAACTATTTTTTCAGTGTTATGGGATAACATTTCTGTCTCTCTCGAAGAATAAGTGTCCATCAGGAACGCAAAAATTCTTATCCTCACCTAGACAAATAACCTATTCCTATCAAACCGAGAAAAGTGATTTTTCATTCAAGGAATAGCAGTTAAATCTTTCCAAACTCACGTCCTATTGTGTTTTAATATAAAAAGGAGGCTGTGATGATTCGGTTTAAATAACAATAAAATATGCGAGGTAACTAGTTTGAGTGTCTGATGATATAGCTACTGAGTCAACGCTAACCAGCAACTAGACATTGGAAACGAGTCACAAGATCATCCCCCAACTTGAAGTAGCAGTCCAGATTTCTTTAGATCACACCCTACTGTTTATTAAGGGAAAGATGTCTGAAAGCAAGACGAAATGGTCACAGCCAGAACACCACTGACCACTGGTCTGCTCAATCTCACATACACCTCGGTAGCTAAACAATAACTACAAAACAACAATAAGTTTTAAAATTATTTGTAAAATGTGTTTAATTAACTGTAATTGTCCTTCTTCGGCTAAATCTAGGAAGAAGCATAAGTTACATTACTTGTGAACACATTCCTTCAATTCAATCTACGTGATTTCATTAGCCACACAAACGATGTTAAATTATCTTCAGTAACTGTCTTTTATGAAACCAATTATACCAATCCATTCAATTATACCAATCCATTCAATTTTACTTCGTAAATGTTTAAACGCATTACTTAAAAAAAAAAATCTTCCTTGAGTAAAATTCAAATTCTTTCATTCTGAGTATTTAAGCTTTCTGATGTAATGGAATAAGCAACTATATACACATATGTATATATACATACACACACGCACACCCATACGCATTATGTATATATATATATATATATATATATATATATATATATATATATATACAAACACACACACATATATGTATGTATATATATATATATATATATATATATGCATACATGTAATTAGCTTGGAAGGTAGTTAGATATAGATGTATATATGTATATGTATATATATATATATATATATATATATATATATATATATATATATATATATATATATATATATATATATATACACACACACACATATATATATATATATATATATATATATATATATATATATATATATATATATATATATATATATATATATATATATATATATATATATATATATATATATACAGAGAGAAAGATGCTAGATAGATAGATAGATAGATAGATCGAGTGATTGATAAATACTGTATGTAATGATAAAAAGGAAGAAAGAGAGAATAAAAGAAAGCGTTTGAGATGATGGTATAACTTGTCTGAAACACTTATTGGTTGTCAAAACTCGAATGTAGAGATCGTTTAAGAAATGAGAAGAGGGCAGTACGGCGTGACCCTATTCTGTGATTCTTTGCTCATTAACATGACTCTAAAACGATTTCTAAGTGCAGTTGCCAATCTCTTACACAGTACATAAATTTAAGACAGAGGTGGAGTCAGATACACACATACACACACACATATACACTCACACAAACACACACATATGCAATTAGTATAGTATGATTGGTGTGACGCACGCAACTCGCCCGTTGTGTAACGAGTCAGCTGTGCATAGTGAACCAGTTAGAGGAGATGTCCTCTTGGGATTAAAACATCGCAATAGAGTCCGTTCGAACGGAGAACCTTGTTAAAGTGGCAACGAATGTTACTTGTCAGTACAACTACTTAGGTTTTATAAGTAGCATTTTTGCTTGTTGCAAAATCAGCGACTGTGTGTTCGCTTGAAATATATTCATTCTTTTCTGCTCTAAGCACAAGGCCCGAAATTTTGGAGGAGAGGAGCAGTCGATTAGATCGACCTCAGTAAGCAACTAGTACTTAATTTATCGATCCCGAAATGATGAAAGGCAAAGTCGACCTCGGCGGAATTTGAACTCAGAACGTAAAGACAGACGAAATACCGCTAAGCATTTCGTCCGGCGTCTTAACGATTCTGCCAGCTCGCCGGCTTTTGAAATATATATATATTGCGTGCAGAAGCGAGCTGCTATCATCTCTTGCAGACGAGGTGTCCAGTACCGAGGAGTAGCAGAAATAACCCGAAACCAGGACTGGTCTACTGGTCCCGTCGTGAGGGAATGGTAGGGGTTCGCTCCTCGGCTCGCAATTTTATCAGATGCATCGTTAAACGGCAAGAGGTTAACGAATGTTAGCTACAAACTAAGAATATTACTTGTTATTTAAAATCAGTGGTGAGCATACTACAAATTCTGTTTTAAGAGAGTAAATTTAACCATTTTTCTGAAACTTTCATGCTTTTTTTTTTCATAGATTCTGGAGACAAAAGCTTTTGCATGTCTTTCCAGCAAACATCATATTACCATTATTTAATATTGGGCCACCTACATCATTGCAATTAGTTCAGGATTATAATTGACATATACAAATTATTATAATCAATTTGACAATCATTCAAGCAACGACGCTAACCGGTTATTAGTATCCCCCCCCCCTCGTTTATCTAATTATAAATGACATATATAAATGATTCTATCTGTTCTATTCACTATATATATGAACTTTCGTCATTTTGACACGCTTACAAACAATAATAACGCTAACTCCTTATTACGAATCACCCCCTTAAGTGATTCCAATCGACATATAGCAATTATTACTATTCTTTTCCATGTCGCTGAATCATGTTTCTTTATATAATTATTCTAAAGTATGATATACAGTAATCCCTCGCCATATCCCGGTTCACCTATCGCGCACTCACTAATGTCACCTCTTTTTCAATTCCCAAAACCGTCCTCCCTAAAAACCTTCGCTTTAACAAAAACCCACTTCAGTTCTCAGTACATTACAGGGAGCTGAATGTTCTTGGGATTCTGTATAGCGTTCCTTATTTCGCCACTATATCTTCCCTCCTTTAAATACATCTCTCTCTCTCTCTCTCTCTCTCTCTCTCTCTCTCTCTTTCTTCTCCTTCTCTCTTCATGAAGTGACTTCCTTAGTTAATAGAAACAACACATTACCTCTCTTAAATATACTCCAACTTCTTGTAAGAAAGAAAGCACCATAGCATAATATTGTGCTGGACTTTATGGGCGACATAGTTGCAGATGTAATATCTTCTATCACAGACCTAAAGCACGTGGGTAGACCTACTGCTGAAAGAATACAACTGGAACACTGCAAAATTAATATTTCCTTCTAAATTATTAGACTACATTGTTATACGACTATCATTCTCACAATTATGTAAATAACACGGAACACTGATCTCGCTTAAGGTATTTTCTGAAACAACTTCCTCTATTTAAACTCTAATGTGTTATTTCCAAACAAAATATGTTAATTATTATAAATTATGTTAATTATAACTCAAACTTAATACTTATGTATTCATGGAATTATCATATTGAGTTTCTCTCAAAATACGAGGTAACCCGAGGATGAAAATTGAAGAAGATAAAGATAGTGCCAGTTATCGTTGGGTCCAGGCATCAATAGGAATATAAAAGAAATCGGAATGGAGTCCCAGTGGAGCTGTTACGTTTAAGGATTGCGTTAAAAATGCTCTAATACAGACAGGAATTGCAGCTGGTGATTGGGAGAGGGAGGCACAAGACCATGATGGATGGAGGAAGTCAGTGCATAATGGTTGTTTGGGGTTTGATGGGGAGAGAGTTGAGTATGAGAGAAATGGGAGTGGGTTTAGAAAGAGGGAACCTGTGGAGAGTGAGGGAGTGTTGCTTTTTGTGTGTGTGGTTTGCGAGAGGAGGTGGTTGAGTCGTGAAGGCCCGGTCAGTCATAAAAAATCTCACACATGTGTAAAATGTGGAAGGGTATGCCTCTCAGCTGAAGATCTGAAAAGACACGTTAAAAGAGTGCACGCGGTGGCCCCTGTTTCTCGTGCCAGCCAGCACAGCTGCGCAGTGCATAACAAAATGTGTAAAACTTTGGCTGAGTTTAAAAGTTATATAAGGGCATCACGTGACATCAATAATGAATCATTTCAATAAGTTTTTTTGGCAACGGCTTTCATCGTGTTACGAGGGTTGGTGCAGCTACGATGTATGTATGTATGTATGTATGTATGTATGTATGTATGTATGTAGTTGAAATTTACAGACATATAAAAGATGATGAAAGGTGTATGAACAACAAGCAGGTGTATTAGTTTGACGCTGGTGAAAAGTCATTTACGCTTCGAGCCTACGCTCTCCAGCAGAAAGGAACGCGAGGAAGTAAACACAGAGAGAATTTTTTAAAAATGTGGATTTAGCGGTCAATGTTTGTATGTATATGTCTGTCTGTTTGTCTGTCTGTATGTATGCATGTATATATATATATATATATATATATATATATGATTCACATCTTACTTCAAGCTCATCATCTGGTATGTTCAATGCACATGTGCAGGAACTTGACTACACTTTCGGCTATTTGCAGTTTTCCTTAGCGTACATTCATTGTAATTCAAAAGATAAATTTATGGAAATTTTGATTGAATTCATTTCCCGTCTTAAATATCATGAAATTGTATTTCGTTCCTTCAGTTACTTTCCTTCTCTTTATTTCCCATTTATTGGTGTTTCTTTTTTCTGTTTCAATCATTTCTATTTTAAATATCCAGTTCAATCTTCGTTGGATATCTTTTGAAATTCCATTTTTCCATTGCTTTACATATTTTCAAATGCTAAAATAGCCTTTCCGTAAATATGTGTGTGTGTGTGTGTGTATGTGTGTGTGTGTGTGTGTGTGTGTGTGTGTGTGTGTGTGTGTGTGTGTGTGTGTGTGTGTGTGTAGTGGTGCTTGATTGTATTCTAGTTTGTGTTTCATGTGTTTGATAAGTATTCCAATATTCGCCATTTCCGAAACATCATGTAGCATTTATCTATCACAAATTCCCTTCCGGCAATTGTTCCCACAGGAACCAGAAATAGGAATTACGTTCTTACCAAATCAAAGTTCTTAAGTTCTAAAACATTTCGTTTTAATAAGCCCCAGCTTTTGATAACGGATCCTGAACTCAGCTGAACGAGAGAACAGGCTTATTGCAGATCAAAGTATTCCGATGGCATCTCTACAAATAGACGCACGTTACAACAATGTAAGCCAACGATATCGCCATACCTCTCTCAGCACTGTTATTACTCCGACATGACAAATGTCCCGATATCATCTTCCATAAAATTCCACCATCGTCGTCGTCGGTATCATCATCATCATCATCATCATCATCATCATCATCATCATCATCATCCGCATCAACATCATCATCATCATCATCATTATTGCCATCATAATTATCATGAAACGAGTAAACATGAATACTTTTACGCAGTCAGCCGACGTGTTTGAATAGGAAACAAATAAGTCCGTGTAGCGCAGTATTGGGCCACTATTTATAGATGGGCATGGTTGGAAAGCCTTTGAATATGCTTCTTCTAGGTCGGGGCTGCGCTGGAATTTAAAATTTCCACCACTGGCATTTTATCTACTACTACTAGCCTATCACCACCACCACAACTACTACTATTACAACTGCTGTTGCTACGACCACTGCTGCTACTACTATCTACACCACTTGTATGCTGCTGTTGCTGGTGCTGCTACTACTGCTACTACTACTACTACTACTACTACTACTACTACTACTACTACTACTACTACTACTACTACTACAGCCATCATAAAATATATTATCACTGCTATCACATAGTTGCTTGCAATGACGGCTAATTCTTTCGTGGCAACCGAGAGCCTTCACTCGACATGCTATAAAAAGCAGCCAAGGTAGCCTAAACGCCCCCCCCCCCATCCGAGCTAATGAAAAGGCTTTCGATCATACCGTTTCTCGTTCAGGACTGACCGGGAGTTAAACTATAAATACAACAACAACAATAATAAACCTTTCTACTTTAGCCACAAGGCCTGAAATTTAGGGGCTGGAGACTAGTCGATCACATCGACACTAGTGCTCAACTGGTTCTTAATTTATCGACCCCGAAAGGATGAAAGGCAACGTCGACCCCAGTGGAATTTGAACTCACAACGTAGCAAAGCGAAATGCCGCTAAACATATCGTCCATCATGCTAACAATTCTGCCTGCTCGCTGCCTTTTGCTATAATAAATTCACATTTGTTCATAAAGTTGCTACTGAGTACTTCCAACGTATTAGTTGATTCGGGGTGACAGTAGAAAATACTTGCTCAAGATGCCACTCAACAGCCCTGAACCCGGAACCAAATGGCTGCAAAGCAAGCTTCTTACATTCACAGCGATGCCCCTACGCTCAGAGCCTGCATTTTTTAAGAGCCTGTCTCTACTGTTTATTATGGATTTGAAATTGGAAAGTCCACTGAAATCATTTTCTCTCTAATTTTAGCCTAGTGTAGTAGAATTCACAAATATTAAACTTGTATCAGAATAATGTTTTATCTTATTTATGTTGTGCATTGATCCTGTGTATGTCGTCACTGAATCGTTAAAAATAACGAATGCCTTTCCTTTCTGACTAAAAGAACGAAGCATTTCTTATTTTAAAAATATTCATCTCATACACGTCCCTTAAACCGTCAAAATCTATCACTAACAGTTTTGAAATTCTGAATCATATTAATGATAATGGTAAGCCGGTAGAATCGTTAGAATGCCGAGCAAAATGTTTTGGGGCATTTCGTCTGTCTTAACGCTCTGAGTTCAAATTCAGCCGTGGTCTACTTTGACTTTCATCCTTTCAGGTTCGATACAATCTGAAAGGATGAAAGGATGAATACGTCGATGTGTAATCAACTTATCTCCTCCCTCGACACTGCTGGCTTTGTGCCAAAATTTGAAATTAATATTAGTGATAATGGCATTCACTTCAATGATTGAAATCATTGTGAAACACTGGAAACAATCTTTTAAAATTATATATGGTGTCCACCAGTGGTTCCCAACCTGGGGTCCGCAAACCCCTGGTGGTCCGCAAAGGTAGTACTGCGGGTCCGTGAGCTAAATTCAAAATTTCATATGTATGTGTATATACATACATACATACACACACACACACACACACACACACACATATATATATATATATATATATATATATATGTATATCTTAAATAGAGATTCCATTGACAATCCAATAATTTATTTATATAACATAATATACTATGAATATAAAATAATATGAGATAACATAAAAAAAACAATAACCACTCACAACGTCCGGTGTGGGAATCGAAACCGCGATCATATGATCGCGAGTTCGCTGCCTCAACCAATGGGTCATTGCGCCTCTACGTGTAGAGAAGTAGATAAGCATGTATGGAACAATGTGGTTATATTGAAGCAACCAACCAACGTGTATCTTTTCCAATCTCACAGATAAATACAAATTGTCGTATCACTTTACCTAATTATATAAATTTATCAACATATGATTAGTTCTATTGTTTTCAGGGGAAAAAAATTATCACTCCACTCATTGATTCGATTTGTCACGTCGTCTCAATTAAACATTCGTCCAATATACAATTGTACACGTTGTTAACATCAAAGTCATTGCAGTGTATGTTACTGTAGAATGAAACCGATTACTGCAGTGCTGTACCAGACACTGTCTTCTAAGCGACCATATTCGTCTACGTGACCATCATTCTTTTATCTCGGGTATAAATCCTGTTATTCCATTGTACCTCACAGCATTGAATTCTTTGGCGCTTAATTACATTTCAGAGCAAAACAAAAAAAAAAAGAAGAAATAAAGAAGAAAAATAACGAACGAATCAGTCACTCGCTCTCTGAATGCCTGCTTCTTTCAGTATGTATGCGAGTGAGAGAGACTGATTGTGCGATATACATACATCTGAGAGAATATATTTAAATGAACACACACTCTCTAACACACACACACACACACACACACACACACACACACACACACACACACACACACACACACACACACACACACACACACACACGTGTATTTCTATTTTCATAGCATATGTATGTATATATATATATATAAATATATATATGCATTCGTGTTTAACTATATATATATATATATATATATATATATATATATATATATATAGTATGAAAGTATAAATACATACATAAATGTAATCGTACATGTGCATATTTATATATATGCATGTATGTGTGTGTGTGTGTGTTTGTGTGTGTGTCTACATGAACATGCATATAAATATATACACACGCGCGTAATGTTGGGGCATATTTTATTTAAGGTTTTAGATAACACCATAATACTATAGTCGGGTATAAATCGCTGGAGAGTTAATTGTATTCGTGACTACGTATTCGTTAATTGGAAATCCTTCACAAAATGGCGAGTAATAAAATGGAAGCTAAATTTCAATCAAAATGCGTAGCATTTAAGATTTATTTACGTGGAAACAATTGTTAATTTTTTATATTTCCATTTGATGTCTCATCATGTCCCATTTTTCCCAGGCGTTTCCTTGTCATACATTATGGATTGCAACACTTGTGTATACAAAATTATAATACATACATACATATATACATACGTGCATATATATATATATATATATATATATATATATATATATATATATATATATATATATATATATATATATATATATATATACGTAAGTATGTATCTCTTTATTTCTCACTTTATATCCACCTATCTATCTATCTATCTATCTATCTATCTATCTATCTATCTATATATATATATATATATATATATATATATATATATATATATATATATATATATATATATATATATATATATACACGCACACGCACGCACATATATATATACACTCACGCAGGCTCACACACACGCGCAAGCACACACACATGTAAACATAATCTTCATATATATACATATATAATCATCTTTACTGGAGGACTTATGTGAGGCATCGTATACTGAGATATGTTATCTGAATAATAGTAATTTTAAAATTACGATGCACTAACATCTAAACGAAGCCGTATTCCTCTTCATATCACCGCAAGCTGTTGTTGAAATATTTCATGTTGTTGCTTGTATTTGTTGTAAGAAATGTCGATGTTGTTGTTACAATTTCAATGCTTAAGTCGTTATTGTATCACGGTTTTCTTCTTATTGTAGTTGTCATTTATGCTGTTTCATTACATAGTTACCTGCAGTAATATAAACTTCCTCACTTTCCCGATCGGATATTTTCATGTACTTCAGTTGAGCTGTTTCAAAGATCATGTACAAATATTTATTTCTGACTCGGGAATGAGGTCTCAACTGTTTTCATTTCATTAACACCAGGATTCGATTGTCATTCTATTTTATCATTTCTAGATGAGAATGATAAAGTGAACCCATTCTCTTTTGTGTGTAATATCGAATGAGTGTGTGTGTGTGCGTGCGTGCGTGCGTGCGTGCGTGCGTGCGTGTGGTATGTTCTTTGCGTACTTGGGAATTGTTCACTTGTGAACTGCCAAATAGGTATGTAGGCGTGGCTGTGTGATTAGAAATTTGCATCCCAACCACTTGGTTCCGGGTTCAGTCTCACTTCATAGCAACTTGGACAAGTGCTTACTACAATATCCCAATATCTTGGACAAGTGCTTACTACAATATATATGTGTGTGTGTGTGTGTGTGTGTATGTATATATTGTTATATTTGGGGATGGTCACATTTTCGCCAATCAACCACACGCACTATAAACTTGTTCGTCACATCAACTTGATCATTATTCCTATTTTAGTGTCCTTTGTCTTAAATCTTTTCTCACAAAGCTTGTAACCTCTTCAGTGACTCTCAATCCCGCTGAATATGACCACCCCTGTAAGTATATATACATATATATATATATACATATATATATATATATATATATATATATATATATATATATATATATATATATATATCGTGTGTGTATATATATATATATATATGTTTGTATGTGTGTCTGTGTGTGGATCGCTGGCAATTTTTTTTTCCTCCGTCTTCTTTTTCTCTTGAACTTTCCTCTCTCTGCTGTTTCTGAAGAAGAGCTTTGCTCGAAACGTAAAAGTACCTTTCTTTCCTTCCCTGAGCGTCTGTTAATACTTTGCATGTGTCTCGTCCTTGTGCTTTTTCTTCCTTTTGGGGGATTAATTATACACACACACACACACACACACACACACACACACACACACACACACTCACACACACATCTCAAAAGGGTCAAATATCCTGCTCGTGCCATCGGCTCATGAGCCCAGTCACGGATTTTCCTATAATTAGCATTTTTCTTAATATTACTCGCGGAAAACTTTGGGAGCTCTTACGGAGGCCTACGTTTCGGCAGCAACTTGGCTAACAGAGGTTGCAGCAAACTATCTCAATGAACTGAGAATATTGTAAGTTCACAATAAATCGTCCTGGAAGTCTGTAAGAAAATAAAAGTCTAAGAAAATAAAAGTCTGAAGAAAATTATTAACATCAGGTAAATGAAATGATAGGAAAATAAAAATGATACGGATGGGAATGGATCTTGTATCTGGAGACAATTAACGAAAATAAACGATTTATTTATGTTACTATTTATGTTATCAGCGAACTTTGTTTTAGTCTAAAAGACTTTGTAGGGATTTGTGTGTGCAAGCTGGAAACAGTAGGATTGCTGTGTGACTATATACATCACGAACATGACTGACATCGAAATATATGCGGGCGATGGAATGAATTTATAAGTATAGGTGTGCGAGTGTATGTTTGGGAGTGTGCGAGTATGTGTAAATGTGTGTGGGCGAAAGTACGTGAATGTTTGTGAATGTGTGCAAGTGTGTGTATATATATGCGTGCTTGTCTTGCATTCACTAATATATGTATACCAAGCTGCCATATTTATATATATAGCGAAGCATAGAAACACAAACTGACAGCCATATGCAATGCCATAACTGCAAACATGTATATATACACACACACAAACAAACGCACACACGCAAACACACAGACGTACACACCCACACACACACATATTTACAGACACTCATGTATGGGAACATTTATAAACCTTTGCATATAGATGCATAGGTGCATAAGCACTTACAATCATGCGTGAATCCGTCCACACATAGACACATACGCGCATGCATGTAATGAATGCGGGGGCATTTAAGTGTATACGGATGTAGAACTATGTTTAATCATGTATACCTCTATGGATATTAGATAGATCAATAGATAGACAGAGAAAAAGAGACAAAGAGAGAGAGAGAGAGAGCGATAAAGAGGGAGGTAGCTATATAGATAGATAAATAAGAGAGGAGGCAGATAGATAGATAGATAGATAGATAGAGAGAGAGAGAGAGAGAGAGAGAGAGAGAGAGGTAGATAGATAGATAGATAGATAGACAGATAGATAGATAGATAGACAGATAGATAGATAGATAGATAGATAGATAGATAGATAGATAGATAGATAGATAGATAGATAGATATAATGGGCAGAAAGGTGTATATTTCTTCTCACATCTGTAGATCCATATGGTTGCATGCATATATGATGTATTCATGAATTCATTTATATGTAAATAACAACGTGGTCCATATTCCAATGAATTAGCTTTATTCTGCTTCTAAATTAGAGAAATCCACAGGATGAAAATCGTTCGGAGAAAGCATACATAAATTAATCGCTGCGAACATGCACACTGATAAATAAACGTAAATGCGTGCATAATAGATACTATTTAAATGCATATCCATAGATGCAAGAATGCATGACGGTATTGAATATGTGCATATGCGAAAACGAAGGTGCTGCTGTATAAATTCGAATAAAAGACAATTGTCTTCCTTCCAGGAGGAGGAATTTTGAAAGAAAAATTTCAATGAAGAACATCCATATATATATATATATATATATATACATCGGACATAATATGCGATAAAGAATATTTGAGATTCTAATTATTTCTGTAAAGGATTACGATGGGTGTCTGATCTCCAACAGGGTTTATACATGAGGTATCTGTTGGTGTAGCATATGTGGAGTTCACAAGTCTGCATACCTATTAAAATATGCTAATACGTCGTATAATTTGTAATTGCATTTCACTGTCTTTGTCCTATGCACTACAAGATGCATGTAAGTAACCACACACACACACACACACACACACACACACACACACATACTCTCTCTCTTTCTCCTCGCCCTCCCTACCTCTCTCTCTCACACACACACACATACATGTATGTATATATATAGAATTATTATACATCTACATATATTATGCATAAATACTTGTATATAGTGGTTACGTATTCATATGCACATAAACATATATGCATGTGTGTATATGTGTATACTTAAAGATATATATATATATATATATATATATATATATATATATATATACAAATTTATATATATATATATATATATATATATATATAATATATATATATATATATATATATATATATATATATATATATATATATATATATAATATATACATATATATATATATGTAAATATCAGTATACATGTACTGTGTGTGTTTGTGTTCTCACTTTATAAGTTTTTTATTTTTACAAGGAAAAACGTGGCCGTGATTTCGAAGAATTGTTTGCTCGAATAAATAGATACTCAACCAAAAGAGATTGAGTAATCATCCGTTTTAATATTAAATTGTTTTTATATAAAACTTCACATAAAAACAAACGTTAATACAAACGCACAGACAGAGCAATAGAGACACTGATGTAAATATAGATATACAAAGCTACTCTTATCTGATTCTAGCTAAAGCTAACGTTCTGCCTCTTCTCTCTATTCCTTCATTATAGGAGGTTATTAAAGATTATTTCTGGTTAGATATATGACTGATGAAACTAACAGGGGTCACACGCATCATTCGCTGAAGATACATGGCCGCTAAACGCAAATATTGGAACGTTTGTTTATATATAATTTGATTCATATGGCGAAAATTGTATGTAACTGTTTTCAATAGATTCTAGTATATTTTCAACTCACCAAACAACTAGTCACCCCATCTTGAACGCAGGTATTGAAACACTAACATTTAGCAGCTGAATGATTGAATGGCTAAGGTTCACAAGATTACCTACCATCTTTGAAAGGAAAATTTTGACCGCTTTTTTTAATCTATTTATTTGGGAATTCGGTAACTTTTCCAACTAGGATATACTTATAAACTGTTTTAAAACATAACTTCTGAAAATGTTATTTCAGAATTGTTGAAGCAAGGACCAATAAGCGCATTGCATCTTACAACATGAGCAGCTGTAACCTAATGAAGTTCAAGGCATAATTTCATATTCCCTTCCCATTTTAATCTCTTACACACACACACACATATATATAAATGCTTATATTTGTTCATGGACATAAATGCCTTGAGTATTTGTGCGTGTGCTCTTGAGTGCAAGTGTGTATGTGTGTTTCAGAAAATCTGATATCAGATGTGATCGTCTTCAACTTAATACGTTACGGCGAGATTTGTCTTTTCCCCTGTTTTGATTTTTCGCTTTTTTATCTCATCATTCCATCTCTTTCCATATTCCTGTCTGATTACTTTTATTCAGCCTTTTGTTGTTTTATTCGTTGGAAATTGCAACTTACGTATCTCTAATTAAGTTTCATGTTTCCAATCGTAAATTTCCTATAGAATAAATACTCACGCTCGTAAACCGAGGCACGTGCACGAGCAGACGCGCACGTGCGTGGGTCATTAGAGATCCGTATGCACTTTACTTGGGCGGTATTTAATTAAAACCCAGATGACTTAAACGTTTCTATAAATTTCTAATGCAAATCATTCTGAACGTAATAAAACACCTGATAACTGAATACTGCAGTGTATTGTGACCTAGGTTTCACAGATTTTGCTATAAATGAGAGAATCCTAATAAAGATACCGCCTCCCCCAAAAAGAACATACAAAACACATTGAATAGTGATAGAGATTGGTTGTTAAATCAGACAATAAGATGTGTGGAAATCGGTAATTGTTATCTCAAAAGCGCATCTCTCATTACAGCCATTCTCGCTGCCTTCTATCTCACGGCATGTCATTTCTAAAATACGATACCAATTATTTGTTAACTATCGTAGTTCAGTAGGATCAATGCAACGTCTTTGACTGCCTCTGACAGCAGTCTGGTATTATACTTTCTCAACTACACACACACACACACACACACATACATAATACGTTTGTATATGTTCGTAAGAATGTATTCTGAAAAACGTAATTAGAATACAATCATACATATATACATATATATATACATGCATATATACATATGCTTTATATGCCCATATACGTGAGATAAAGTACTTAAACTAGATGCTAAAAGCAATAGATAAATTGGGTCTGCCTGTATATATGTACACATATACATTTATATGTGTATGTATATATATATATATATATATATATATATATATGTACACACACACACACACACACACACACACACACATATATATATATATATATATATATATATATATATATATACATATGCGCATATATATATATATATATATATATATATATATATATATATATATATATATATATATATATATATATATTAAAATTATCAAAGGACATAATAAGTCTATCTGCTGGAAATAATAGTCAAAACACTTATTAAATCACCCAAATATATACATTTATACGAATGTATATACATTTATATACACATACATACACAACGCACAAACACATGAATATATATGTATATATTTATGTATGTATACACACACACACACACACACACACACATATATATATATATATATATATATATATATATATATATATATATATATGAATACAGACAGATAGATCGATCGATCGACAGATAGATAGACCGATAGATCGATAGATAGACAGATAGATAGATAGATAATTTTGTACCTTGTTTTGGAGACATATTTCAATTAATGTTATTTGTGTGTAGAATTCACCATGTGAATTGCATTTTTGATGTGTATTATGGGCGTTTAACCGAAACATCTCGTCTTACTATTTGACAGCAGATAAAACTGTTTATTCATCGAATTAATGCCATGATTGCTTCCGCAGTTTATCATTCGCTGGGTCTTTCAATCAACATCTACAATTTCTCTTAGACTAATTTAAATTGACAGACGTACAGCTCTTCTTCAAAACACGCTTTGGTTATTTCGTTGTAGTTGCTGACACAGGAAATCTTCGATCTGGCAGAGATGTTGATAAAAGTATTCCGAACCTAGAACATTCGGTTTTTCGATTCTTACACAAAATATCAAGAACTACATTATGGAATGTATTAAGTAAATGGAGTGCTGTTATGAATGACATTTGGCTGCTAATTTCAGAGAGGAGGCCGAGAATTGGCATAGAATCTTTCTGGCTTTTTCGTCAGCTCATGGTGCTTTGTGCTGGTTTTGTAGTTGTTCTTTAACGCTAGATTGAAAAGAATAATAATAACAATGACAGCTGTTCAGCAACTAACAGCACTAGCTCTATTTATTTTAGTCAGTGTTTGACTGAGAATATACATTGAGCCGTATATCTGGTAAACTAGTCAACGTGAGAGTTTCTATCTGGCCACTTGGCCTGTTAAATATAGCAGTCAGTCTCATTTTACCGTTTTAGAAAAAGACACATTTGATATGTTCTTACGCTTCCCGGAAATGGCAAATATCTTGTATAGTTACTACAAGGATACTTTCGTCCGCTCAACCAGGTTTGATCTGGTCGTCAATCATGCTAAAGGAAGCGACTACAACACACATCTCTAATTTCTTACTCAGGCTTCCAACCACTTTGTCCTGAAGTGGCTGGCTGAATTCTCCCCTAGTTCTTATTCACCTGGAGTCTTGACCAAGAGTAATATAACCGGTCCGTCCTTCTTGCTCCCCTCAATGCTGTCGGATCGCTTAGATCTCCGTCTCTAGGTGCCGAGCCGCATAACCACCGACTTGTCCTGATAAATGTGCGCTCTTGTTACCGCTTTTTATCCGCTCACAGAATACTGTTCACTTTGATATGTTTTGTGTCCGACATTTTAACGGTTATGTCGTCTGCCTACTTTGTCACAGTTATTTCTCATCCTAATTTATACGAGATTCACCGCGAAAACTTTAACTTCATTAGTAATACATTATTTACATTTGATGGATATTTGTCCTCATCTTGTTTGTTGTTAACACAAGGTTTCGGTTGATTTACCCCCCCCCCCATCAACAAACAAGATGAGGACAAATATCCATCAAATGTAAATAATGTACATAATTCCTCATCTCTTAAATATAGAACTGTTTCATTAGTAATGTCTCGAACACATCACATACAGAAGGAGCAAGGTGGCCTTGCACGGAATGCATGGAAGTGAACGGTTCGGATACTTGGCCACTCACACCAGGTTCTTCAACCAAATTTTCCAAGGTGTATCACGTGACGTGCAGGTTCTCCTGTATACACCTGTTAGGGTATCGATGACAAGCACCAGTCTCTTAGCTAATAATATGTCCCAAATTTTTAAGTCTGCATTTAACATGTTTACGAGTCTAGAGCTGTTAAAATCATTCCCGTTCTGCTGCCATTTGCGATTGACATCTTTCAAGGCCGCCACCAAACTTCTTGGAAGCATCATCCAGACCCGATGACATCTCCAGCATCAAGTTAGAAATTCACCCATCTCGGTGACTTTTTAATAAAAAGTTACCTTGTATATAGAAATATGCATATCATCATCATCATCATCATCAATTTACGCTGGCTGTCCATGTGTGAATATGTGTGTGTGTCTGTTTTTGTCCCGCACCACCGTTTGACAACCGGTGTTGGTGTGTTTATACCTAAATAACCTAGCGGTTCGGCAAATAGATCTAAAATTCTTCAACGAAAAATCTAAGGAAAAATCTAAAAGCTAAAAGCTAAAAATGTCTGTATGCGTGTATGTGTGTTTGTGTATGTATATAAATATGTAGGTGCATATACATGTATACATATGTGTGTATTTGTATGTATAATCCATCATGTCTGCAACGCGTGTTTGATTGAAAGATCTGCTTTTAAGTTGATGCTGAAATGTTATGTTACTGATTGCACCACTAATGCTGACACTCGATACTAACCAGAAGGCCAAACGAATTGATACTCCATTTTGTTTTGCTGTTCCTAATCGTACTTGCACATTAACAGACTGCACTGCAGCACTCAAAACGGACATTGCTAATACAAGGCTTAGAATAGATTTACTTTTCAATTAAATTTCTATTTTATCCTCCTTGACCCGATTCTGAATTCCCCAGTTACACCATTTCACACTTCAACACACACAGAAATATATATAATGTATAATATGCATCTATCTATCTATCTATCTATCTATCTATCTATCTATCTATCTATCTATATCTATATATATATATATATATATATATATATATATATATATATATATATATATATATATATAACAATTAGAAAATGGAGGATAATATGCTGAACCCAACTACTTGCAGACGGTGTATCCCGTTGAATTCATTAATTTAATTCATAGCAAAACTGACAAAAGAGAGGAAGAAAAGAAAAAGAAAGAAAGAACCAAAGCACAGGTGTCCATGGCAGACTCGCTATATATATATATATATATATATATATATATATATATATATATATATATATATATATATATATATAGGAACACAGAAATAAGCAGAGAGAGAAAATAGAAAAAAGTTTTGTGGCTAGCGATCTATCATGGCGATATATATATATATATATATGTGTGTGTGTGTGTGTGTGTGTGTGTGTGTGTGTGTGTGTGTGTGTGTGTGTGTGTGTGTGCGTGCGTGCATACATGTATGCTTCGAGTGTGTATATTTCAAACAGAATAGAACAACAGATATTGAAACCCAGAGATATTCTTTTTAAATTAATCTCGTAGAATGGTTTATTAATTTTAGTTTGATTTATTCGAATTTCTGTGGAGTGTTGTGCATATTTTTGTGTTATTATTTAATTTAGTCTGTCTAGATGATATATATATATATTTATATATATATATATATATATATATATATATATATATATATATATATGCTTATAAGAAATAGGATACTATTTGGAAAAAAATGATCTCATATACATTGATAAAGAACTATCAAAGAACGTATAACTTATTGTTTCATTTAGTTTTTTTAGTTTTTTTCAGTTTATAGAACCTTATGTACGATAACTATTTATCAAATGACAGATGATTGCTCATATTTTGGACGCAAATAAAACAGAAATCTATATTATATGTCGTATTCGATTATATTTCAGTGTTATTTCCTTCTTGATTGATGATGTAATTTAGAGAAATGGACATAAATATTTCGATATATATGGATGATGAGATATCATATCTCTTATTTCTCTTCTTGTGTACTGTATCTAATAGGCAAGATGGTGTTATTGAATATTAGAAAAAGTGGAACGATTGATATGGAATGTCACCTCCCTGAAAACTAGACCCCTGTATTAACTTGATGCTATTGTTTCTTCACTTCCAACTGACCCAATCGTCTTTCGGAATAACCATGATGCACACCATTTCAAAACCCTTGTGAAGTTATATTTGTCACAGTCTCTAAGCGCTCTTTTATAACAGTACAAAGGTTATAATTGAGGAAACCTTTTTTATCGGTTTTCTTTTACTGAACCGCTATGGTGTGCGGTCTTAAACCAACACCATTTGTCAAACAGTGGGAGTACAAACACACACACACACACACACACACACACACACACACACACTCGGCAGGCTTCCACATACACAGTTACCACCTACCAAATTCACGCACAAGACATTGTTCTGTTAGTCTCGCCGGCGTTATACTAGAACATACTTGCTCAAGGTGCCACGCAGCGGGACGGAACCCGAAACCACGCGGTTGCAAAGCGAGCTTCACTTAAGCAAAAGTTTAACTGTGAAGTATTTTCATGTGTAGAGTATAAATGGCTCATCATTTAAATATTTATTTTGTTGAGATAAAAGTGTAGGGTTTGGTTTTAGAGATTTTTTACCGTTAAGTGTTCCAGATCAAACGATAACGTATCGGCCCCACTTGTTGGGTCATAATTTTATATCGCCATGTCGCAATGAATTACTGTGTCTTTGATGTTAATAAATTCACATTGAATCTCGATTTGTGGTGCTGTAACTACTGAAGTTTCTATCGTGATGCAATAATTTGATCGGTAAAGTAATCTTCTCTAATCTGACAAGTTATATTTGTCTTAAAATCTACGGTTAAATATTAGAAAGCTAGGGTGAATATGAACTGAAATCACTCTACCGCAATCCAGATATGTGAAATGTAAAATATATTCAAAAGTGTGGGTATGTTAACTTGCTGTAATGAGAGAAAATCTCGATTGTTTCAAGGTGTCATTGTTTCTGCAACACATCTCTCACTTTACTAATCTTAATGTTCCTGTTTCTATTTCTTAATGATATTTCTTTTTTACTTCATTTGTATAGACTTTTCTGGTCGTAGAGCTCTTTAAGTCTCCTTGAAATTAAAGTTTAGAGAAGCTTACTTCAACCCAGCAGCAATTGTATCAATTATGTGATATCAATGACACTTTTAAAGATGCCCTATTTTTGTTCAAGGCTAGAGTTAAAATTCGCCATGGGACGCTTGAAGCCAGCTTATTGAAAAATTCTTTAAAAGTGTTAAAATAATAATATTGTAGCTTCTAATTCCCCTAGGAGGTTATATAAATTACAGAAGAATCAATTGCTGCAATACATGGAGTTCTGTAGCATTTTTTAAGAAATCTGCCTGTGACATAGTTATTCTTTCTATATAGTAATATTTGACACTCCAGGCTCTCACTCTGTAATGATATTACTGATTCCTTCCAGCCTATGAGAATGAAGTTTTTAATTTTTCTTTTATTATCCGTGACTATAAATATGCATTCATTTTACTACAAAACTTTCAAGGGCAGAATTAAATATTCTCTCTTTCCTTAAATACATTTAAGGAAACACTGTTAACCAAACTGATTAGGAAGACTCCATAATCTGTGAAAAATTTCTAGACTTCCGCGAGATAAGATGTGTTTTAGTATAATTTACAAAAACTTCATTTAATGTAATCAGTTAGAATTTTCTGAAATTGTGATAAAGTTCTGAGGCAGAATTTTGTCCGTAAAATATAGGTATACTCTCCGAGGAAAAACATGTTTGATAACATCAGATGCATTCATCATCCTGATTAAAATAGGGTGACATATTTAATTACAATTCATTAGTCAGAACTCTAGTAATACTATCGCACTCCTAGTAATACTACCAATTGTTGAATCAACAACTATTATCATACCATATCATATCAAATCACACACACACACACACACACACACACATATATATATATATATATATATAGCAATAAGAAAATGGAGGGGAATATGAGGTACTCATCAACTTGCAGGCAATGTATTCCGGTGATTGATCTGTTTATTTTATAACCAAAATGACAAAAAAGACAATATACAGACATTTATGACATACCATGTCATATCAACAATTAAGATTTCAAATTTAATGGACGTCCCTTCTCCAATTGCTAGATGTCAATTAAATTTGAAATCTTAATTGTTGATGAAATAATTATATTTATTATAACAGCGAACAACCGATGTATTTTTTAAGCGGCAAAAATTTGTACATTGAGGGTAGATCTTTTCGTGCAAGATTACCGGAAGGTGGCCTCTGGGTATAGACGGTCTACCACCCTCATGACAAGCCCCAATATCATGGGTACCCAGGAAAATTCCAGTCCTTGTCCTTATATAAATCCAGCTTTGCTTCTTTGACGGGTTAAAAGATCCAGAGGCACTTCAGGATTATCAGAAATCTTATTGTCGAGTCTAGGACAGCCATAAATCGGTTTCCGAAGCCAGTTGTTTTCATTTTTCTGTTTCATTTCGCACTTACAGATGAATAATCCTTCTTTTATATTATATCATAAAATGCTTTAACGTCTCGTTGTACGCATTTATTATATATACTAATAATCAATCCAGCATTTGGCTAACTTGGAAGGCAGGAGAGAATTTCTCGACGCTGTCAATAACAAACTCCACAACGTATTTTATTACAGACCTTCTTTTGTCCGCGTGTATATTTATTAAGAGAGAGAGAGAGAGGGAGAGGGAGAGGGGGAGGAGGAGAGAGATGAAAAACTGACGGAGAATGGGAAGCAAATTTGTTGAGTTAAGATGCATAGCCATACAATTACTTATCTATCTATCTATCTATCTATCTATCCATCTATCTATCTATCTATCTATCTATCTATCTATCTATCTATCTATCTATCTACCTATCTATCTATTTCTCTCTCTGTCTCCCTCTTTCTGCCTCTCTCTCTCTCTGTCTCTCTCTGTCTCCCTCTCTGTCTCTCTCTGTCTCTCTCTCTGTCTCTCTCTGTCTCTCTCTGTCTCTTTCTCTCTCTCTCGCTCTCTCTCTCGCTCTCTCTCTCTCTCTCTCTCTCTCTATATATATATATATATATATATATCGTCGTGTTTATACCACGTGCTTCCACCCACTTGGTTGCGTAATATCTGATATTGAAAGTGATTCGGACTAATAGCATTTTTATTACAGTATCTTACTTTACGCCGAATGCTGACGCAAAATATAATATTTAGTCCCGATATATCCACCTATAATATTCTGCAGAAAATATACTGAATAAAATATAGAGTAAAGAAACAATGATTAATCTTTTATAGGTAAATTGTTGTATAAGTTATGCCTGGCTGCGGTAGTAGGAACTGTCTGATTTCCCATTTAAATAATAACCGAAACCAATGAAACGATTTCCTTTTGCAGCGTAAGTGATGTCTGTAGGTTTCTAATTTTTCACACCATTTCCTCATATATTCCTACGTAAAAGCTTCCAGATAAATAATGACTATAGAATCACGCCTCTCGTGTCCTTTCTACTTATTGCATTACGATGCAGTCTTTAATTTGGCCGTCGTTTCTTTCGGCGTTATATTTATATGAGATGCATTTTGTATGTAAAGTTATATTGTAGAAAGCTCCAATTATCTCTTATGCTATTGATATTTACTCATATGTTGGTTAAGCGCCAATCATTTTGTAGGGAGTGTATAGTCTCTGCAATTGCTCCCACGATCTGACTGGTACTTTATTTTATCGGCCCAGAAGGTAACATTTGGACTCAGAATGGACAGGTTCGGAACAGCAAAGCATTTTGCTCTACTCTCATAACATCGCTCTAAAAAGTCATGAATGATTCTATTTCCTGCCTCTGTGTGTGTGTGTATGTAAAAGATTATAACAACCCAGAAGATACAAACACATGAAACCATGTGAATGTGGACTATACATACATAGAAGCGCACACACACGCATACATATATATCTATGCATACACATACATGCATATATACATACATTCATACATACATATATACATGCACTTTCACAGAGCTGGAGATTGGCGGTGGAGAGAAATAGCAATATAGCTGTCCACATCGGCTGCAGTTCGGGATTCATACCATGTCCTTCAATACCATTTTGAATTTCATATTCAGGCAGACCCGCATCCCCACTCACAAGCAAGCAAACATACACGCAGAATTATACATGTTCCTATATAGTTGTGTTGATGGGGATATATATGCAGTTGCTTGTGGTGGCAACAGTGACGAAAGTTATTGCTCTTTCCCTCGTGTTTTCTGTTAAGTATTGTTTGCTGTATCTCGGGAGGATCATGCCAATAATAAACACACGCACTGGTTTAATTTTACTTCTGTATTAATCGTCAGTTGCTTAGTTATTTAAGCATCTAATGGATTTTGTTGTCAATTATTTCACTCAATATCTTTTCGTCGTCGTCAAACAAGTTCTGATCAAGATTCTGGCAAACCAAATACAAAAGCTAAATACCAGTTGTTTTCTGTTATATGCAATTGCTTCAGGCACCTGCTCTTAGTAGATTTATTAGTGACAATCTTTATAGTCTACTTAAGGGATGTTTATTGTTAGAAAGCCGTAATTCTGCGGCGGTATTTGTCTTGAGAGATGCTGTCACATTGACGTAAAGTGCTAGAAGTACAGACATGACGTCAGCAGACGAGAATCCCGAGATTTTAGCGCTACTTCCGTAGCAGCTGTCCGCGAAATTCCACTGTCAACGATATATTAAAAAGCATATAAATTATTTGGTCACTCATGTCCTAAATAGGCGGCAAGCTCTTTAAAGAATAGGCGTTCGCGACAGAAGCACCATTAACACGTAACTGCAATCCTTGTGTCCCACTTAATGGGGATGCATTGTTTGAACGCCTTATTATCGAGGTATTAGTCTTGAGAGACCCTGTCAAATAGATGTAAAGCACTAAAAGCTTTTGTCGCTAAGGGCGGCGAGATGGTAGACTTGTTAGAATGCCGGGCGAAATGCTTAGCAGTATTTCGTCCGGTGTTACGTTCTGAGGTCGACTTTGCCTTTCATCCTTTCGGGGTCGATTAAATAAGTACCAGTTACGCACTGGGGTCGATGTAATCGACTTAATCTCTTTGTCTGCCCAGTTTGACCCTATATGTTTAGACCCCTGAAGGCAGTAAAGAAATATTATATTAGCTCTTTAAGGCGGCGCGATGGCAGAATCGTTAGCACGCCAGGCAAAATGCTTAGAGGCATTTCGTCCATTTCAGTTGCTGCCGAGGTCGACTTTGATTTCGTCCTTTCAGAGTCGATAAAATAAGTACCAGTTAAGTACCGGGGTCGATATTCTCGAAATTGCTGACCTTGTGCCAAATTTTGAAACCAATATTAAATTTATCAGTACAGTTATTAGTTTATATATGAGGATATATATTCCAATATTCGCGGACACAGCTGAGTTGTAATGTAGAAGGTGGGGGGAGGGGATCGGTGAAAGCTGCAAAATTAGGATTTTCAATGGAAATGAAATTATTTTGGAGAAGGAAAGTTTTAAGTTACACGGAGAAAATATTTTCTACTAAACGTTTATAGCAGTTTGAAAGACACCATTTTTGTTACTTTGTGTGTACTTCCGTGTTTGTCTTCGACACTTTGTGCGCTTATGTTATAAAGTCATTATTTATTTTTCAGGTCGGTGGCAATATATGATGTACGAATGGTAACATAGCAATTTTGCTGACTTATACAGAGTTGCATTATATTTAAACCTTGCGTATTATAGGATTGAGACAAATGCAATATCGTGTGAATAGAAGCAAGATAGATGATAGCGGAAAGAGAGATAGGGAATAGCAGGGGAAACAAGAAAGTGGAGAAACAAAATAATGGAGTAAAAATAGTCTATACTTCTAGGAATTATAGCTTGAAACAGATTCATAGCATTTAGGAAGCACAATGTGAGATCAAGCGAGATGGTAAACGAGATAAATATAAATTATTTGCAAAAAAAAAAGTTACGGAAATTTGTATAGTTTTAAATAAAAAGGAAAAGATAAGGGATGTAGCCAGAAAGACTGAACCAGATCTAATGTAAAAGGGAAAGAAATATTCTACCAGAGAAAAATAGATAAAATATATAAAATATATATAATGATGCTTCTTTTGCTAACTGAAAGCGAATGTGAAATCAGAAATTCTATAAAGTTTTCGCCTCACTTTAGTTAGTGTATCAAATGTGACTACTACTACTACTACTACTACTACTACTACTACTACTACTACTACTACTACTACTACTACTACTACTACTACTACTGCTGCTGCTGGTGCTATTGCTGTTGCGGTTTTGTTATCAGTAGTGACTTTTATTACATATGATATCAACCTTATCATCATTAGAAAACGCTTCTTCCTTTATATCGAATATCTTCGTGACTTTCAGGAAATAATACATTCCAGTGCCCTACTTTAGCTTTCCTACCTCCATTACTTAGTTTCTATTCTACAATAACAGATAATTATGCAATTCTTATTTTACGCTTTTACTTTATTTAGCTATTGGAGTTTATATGTAATTATGTTTCTAATATAATTGATCACCGAATGCAACTACCACCGCTAACAACTTTCAGCTATACATTTTACCAGGGTGAGTCAAACAGGTATAATTACCAACACAGGAACATGTATCATACATCAAAATGAAGCTGGTCCTCTGTGGATCACATCCCTACTTCTCAACATAGTCACCGTTTCTCTCAATAGTAATGTTCCACCTTGATGGTGCCGGCATATTTTTTACACGTCTAATACTTTTTCAACAGATGTAGATAATTTCATTTGAAAAGTCATTCTGGTTTAACTTGCCAATTTATTATTCAAATGAATGTTTCATTAATACATCAACTATTTATATTTCTAATATCTTCATACGTTTCCATAGGTGTATATGCACCTGTTTTCTTTTTGTACCTGCAAACATCTTCACGAATATATGCATATAAAGATATATGCATATAAAGATATACGTATCGTATGAATGTGTGCTTATATGTAATTATATTTCTAACTCTCACACCTCATCTCGCACTTGCTTTACGTTTTTCCAGTTTTCCATTTCGATTTTGTTAATTCTACCACATTGAATTTTTTCTCTCACGTTATCTCTTTCACATGGATCCTCTCTGTTAACTTCTAACTTTCCACGGTGAAAGGTGTAAAACGTACACTAAATCTGCCTTGTTCAGGTTTATATTAGTAGGAATTCGATACAAATCTCTAAAGCAAAATAATATTTTACCTTCATAATTATGCAAACTAATTTATCTGGTTCTTGTTTCGAGCTGATTAATCGGGTACTGAGTATAGAAAATATATTTCACTTCTACTTTGGTTGTAAATAGAAAACTTACATTCATATTTTTCTACCGACTGACACCAAATACAAACCCCTTTAGGGTTTTTATTTCATATCATTCTCCAGAACATCAATGGAATATGTTTTGAGTTGGAAAAGGAAAATTTAGAAACTCTACTCAACATGAAATCTAAAGAAAGTCACAAAAGGAGATGAAATGGACTTTTTAAATGAAATTTTACCGGTTCCATTCGAGTTTATTAAAATAGATTACTTTTCCCTAAAAGTAAATGCGTCCTATAAAAAAAAAGAAATCTTTGGCAAAAA
>NC_142936.1:2322655-2337655 GCF_046866305.1 Octopus bimaculoides
GTTTCGTTGGCCAACAAATAACGTAAAATTTCTTAGAACTAATGTAGCCTCACTGCCATCCATTAACATAACGAAACTGGTGTTATTCACTTTAACCTTTTCCATCCTTGTAATGTAAATACATTTCTATGTCGTACATTTCAACATCAATTTGTTTATGAAGTTGTTCCACACATTACACTCTTTTTGCTTCAAAGCTACAGACAAACTGAAAGCGTATAATGTGTTAATTGGATTTCCCAATGCAAGAGAGTTTCATGTAAAAGACACATGTTGATAACGATAGTTTGTGTATATGATGGTCATTAATCTCTACAGAAATGTTGAATTTAATGAAACACAATGTCATATGCGATTGTATGAAGTCCACACTTGTAATGAATAATAGAATTCACAGTTATAGTTGTTTAAACATCTTTGGAATGTGTAATGTATGGTACATACTCATTCAATGAGTCTTTTTGTATTTCGTTCTTCGAATACATTAGTCACCTTGACCAAACTAATCGAACATAATATCGTTTTATGTTATGAAAGAATTTTCGATGTTTACGTTGCGCTAAAATATTTCTTAACGTAGAGATATAAATCTGGTGTGCTCTGCTATGACGGACTTCTGTTTAAATTACGCGTCACTCATTATAGTTTCACATATCTCCTTCATACACATGTCATCCAAGTACTTCAAATGAACCATAAGCGACAGTACAGCAACAGTACTGATCTTTGACACTAAATCCCCGATCTCTTACGAACTACTGTGTACTACTGACTTTTGTTGCAATCCCGAGATGGTTACAAATTATCCATATTTTAACGATGTCAAAATCAATTAGCACCAATTCGAATCTCAACTGCTGCGTCAACAATGTTTTGAAACAAAGAACTGAAAGCTAATACGTTCTTTTATTCTTTTATTTGTTTCAGCCATTTGACTGCGGTCATGATGGGGCACCGTCTTTAGTCGAGCAAATCGACTCCAGGACCTATTCTTTGTAAGCCTAGTAATTATTCTATCGTCTCTTTTGCCGAACCGCTAAGTTACGGAGACGCAAACTCACTACCATCGGTGGTCGTTGTCAAGCGATGTTGAGGGACAAACACACACACTCACACACACACACATACACACACACACACACACACACATATATATATATATATATATATATATATATATATATATATATATATATATATATATATATACATATATATATATATGTGTGTGCGTGTGTGTGTGTGCGTGTGTGCATATACCACGAGCGTTCAAGCACTGGCACGTTCTTGCAAAATATACGCGAATGTATGAATATCAAACAATGAAATATAAATATTGGAATCGATTTGTTAATTGTACAAGGTGCTGCCCCAGAATGATCATAATCCAGTAACTGGAGCGTGAAAAAGAGGATATATATATAGAATGCATGTAATTATGTATGTATAGAGTGCGAGAGAAATAAATGTATATATGTATATATTGTGAATTAGATGTCCACCAAAGGAAGAAAAACGAGGCAGTATCCATCTATCTGTCTGTCTGTCTGTCATTCTGTCACTCTCTCTTGTTCTCTCTCTCCCTCTCTGTATACACACACATACACACACACTTCTATATATGTTTGTATGTATATACGTCATAATGTATGTATCCATATTCATAAACAAACATACATACAGATATTTCTCTTTCACAAACACACACACACACCCATCCGTAGTATGAAGTGAAGTTTATCGATCACAAAAGTCTCGTATTTTTACTATAAAAAAAATTATGAGACTAGTTTTTACAGATATGTTAGGATGATTTTTGAGAATGCAATTTTTTGGTTAAATGAGGCGGAAATATATAGTTCTTTGCTTCACCTCTTCTATTTTATCGGTTTATATAATAAAACTATTTTCGTTTTATTATTATCTTTCTATTTCTATTATTGTCATTATTCCTGATGGTGTCAGACGATCCTTTATTTCCTCTGAGAATTAATGTCGTTAATTTTATTGCTTTTATGAAAAAAAAAACAAAAAAAAACTAATGATGATACCTCTAAAATAATATCAATGAAAATAAGAGGAACAATTGTGTCTAATTGTGGTACATAGTCAGCGATCTTGAGGCGAGGGGAAAATCGATTAGTACTTCACTGATGCGTATTTTATCGATCCAGAAAGGATGTAAGGCAGAGTCGATTTAACTCCGAACGTAAAGAATCGGCAAAAGTATACCCAAATAATCTGTCCGGTGCACTAACTATTCGGCCAGCTTGCCGATTTAATAATAATAATAATAATAATAATAATAATAATAATAATAATAATAATAATAAAGAGTCAGAGACTAGCAAAATCCTCTGGTATTTCCCAATCCAAACAGATCAGGTGCTAGAGCATAACAGA
Organism: Octopus bimaculoides; assembly: GCF_046866305.1. NCBI lineage: Eukaryota > Metazoa > Mollusca > Cephalopoda > Octopoda > Octopodidae > Octopus > Octopus bimaculoides. Next base: position 2,325,059 of record NC_142936.1, read on the forward strand.
CTAGACCTAGTGATGGTGGACCAGATGCACCACAAGTGCTACATAGTTGATGTTGCATGCCCCTTTGACCCACGAATAGTCAAGAAGGACGGCGTAAAATTAGATAGATACAACACTCTGAAGTGCGAAATAGCCCGGCTATGGAAAATGAAGAAGGTGAAGATAGTGCCAATTATTGTTGGGTCCTTGGGAAGAGTATCAGAAGGCATCAAGGGGAATATCAAGGGAATTGGAATAGAGTGCCCAGTAGAACTCTTACAAAAGGTTTTCCCCATTGGCACGGCCGGAATAATCAGGAAAGTATTAGATAGCTATCCAATTAACAAATGATTCATTAATAAAAGCCTTCCAGTCTATGAAGATTGGTTGGAAAACAAAATCCATTCAGTTTCGAATGCATTCCGATGACTTCGTGAACTCACAAGAGTGCTATTTGGCACGTCTTTCCGCAACAAGTACCACCGCCACCTTGAACAAAAACAGCAACGGAAACGACACAAGTGGAGAAAGAAGAGACAGATGAAGAACCCCCTCCCACACCGTCTCCACTATTTCCCCCATCAACACCACCAAGACCACCACAACAGCAATAATATCAACAGCAACAATAATAGGTAAATAAAAAGAAATATGAAATGGAAATGTGAGAGAACAGATTTGATAAAACGATATTTTAGGAATCAAAATTTAATCTATCTACCTAACTGAAAGTTTCCTTTCTGAAGAACCTCCAAAAGATTTTGCTGTAGTTTGTGCAGTTATTTGGTTTTGGAGCGAATTTTCTCTTTCTTTGGAAAGTAGGTGGTCATCCATGCGATTAACCGTCTTCAAATAAAACAATTCGCTTTCATCTTGAAAACCTTCATGCATTAGTTGTACAACTTAGAAAAGACATTGCCCGCAAAGATAGCAAGAAAAGACGAAAACTTCGCCATCACTGTCGTAATTAAGCAGATGCAGATAGGAATGTTATTATAAAGTTGAATTAAAAGAATATTATAAAGTTAAATGAAATGCAACAATATATATAGTTAAGAAGGTGCTTATTTCTTCAGAACAAGTAAAATAGGAATATTAAAATCCAAGCATAGCGCATAAAGTCAGAAATGAAAGAACTCAACTGAAAAAGACAAAGAAGGAACCGAGATAAAATGTTATAGAATTATATCATGAGTAAAGAAATAAAGTCGAAATCAAAGACCGTTTAAAACAAAATATCTTTGCTTGTAAAATCTCCAGATACGTGTGGGTATGAAAACTGTCAAACGATTTTGTCACGAACTTGGTAAAAGAATATAATGGAAGCCAATGTAACATGAACGCCAAGAAAGGTAGAAGAATTGAAAGGAGCATTATGGGTAATGAAGATGTCACTAGTGACTAGATAGTTCTTTCCAGGATGTAAACAGACACAGAAAGCCATAACTAGAGAAAAGACAGATTCCTGAAGGAAAATTCATATAAAAGATACTAAATTTCTGGTTTAAATTATTTCAACAGGGACACGTAAGGTGCAAGTAGACAGGTTTAATGAAATACTAGCAGAGCTAGAGACAGCTCTTGACTAACTTACAGAAGGGGAAACCCCCCCTTTTTTTAATCAAGAAAACAAAAGAAATCATAAACCTTCAAAACTACTGACCCATAACATGTCTCCTCACAAAATACAAAACATTGACTGTAATAATCTCACACAAAATAAACAAGAACCTAGAAAAACAAACCGTTTTCAGAGAATCAGAAGGCAGGGCACAAAGATTCAATTGGACTTAATGGTCAGTTATTAATGAACGATAACTGCAGAAGGAGAGAGGAAAATTTTGGAATAGCATGGTATGTCTACTGAAGATATTTGACTGAATTCCCAACAGTTGGACCCTGGAAACATTCCTGTAAACATTCCTCATACGAAAAATCGAAAATACATGATGAAGCCGAAAAGCATGACTGCAACATGTGTGGAAATGATGAGAAATAATAATTTTCTAGGAGCACCAAGTAAGAATGCTTCCATAGCAATGATAGAATTGGAATTTATATAGACCTAACGTTATACCAACAGAAAATAAAGTATATAGGCATCGACCAGAGACTGAGAAATCAACCATATGCCAATACGCAGACAAACAGAATAATAAGTTGTTGGATGCAAAGATTTTCAATATTTGGAAAATTATTTCCGAATATTGAATTTATTTACAAATAAATTTGCGAATATAAAGCACCTGCTTTGTTTTCCTTGTTCTCATATTTGAATTGTGGGTTCACATTTCATGCCCCGGTCTATACAGAAAAATGTTTCTATAGACCAATAGGATCTTACTTCTGAGAACAACTGAAAATCACCTTCTTCTCCACGTCCTACCTCGTTTACAAAGTACAAATGCTTAATTATCCTGGCCCGTTTTTGGATAAATCCCTTAGATTCGAAAACACTACCGCTGGGTGATATGTTACAAAAGGTTTTCATTGGCGGTTAAACAATATACATTCCCTTTGGCTAGTAACTCTAGCGAAAGAAATTTTTCTGTTATTAACGTTTTCTTTAGTAAAAATTACGTTACTTTTCTCCTTTAACAACATCTATATCTGTCCCTCTTTCTTCTTTTGCTTTGTTTTATCCTGTTTTCCCCATTTGTTGGCTGTGTGCTTGAAACGAGAATATTTCTTTTCTAATCCACATGTTCTCAACTTCTCTGTATATAAAATAATTCAGAAAAGAACTCCATCCATTTTAAACGTGGCAATAATCCAATTTTCTTGGAACTATCTCAAAACAATCTCGTTTACACCAAAACATATTCGTAATAACACTCGTTGTCATGTTGATGACTGCGACGAAAGTCCTTCCGACAAGCGCCAGTTCTCCCATCGGACGAAGCTATTGCGTTACTTCGTTCTCGCTTTCTCACAGTATTTTCTTGGCGGAGATGTCGGGTTGGTTTGTCATTGCCTTCCCTAAATAGCTGTCCGTTGGGCCGCAAGGAGCTCATCCGCTTTCGATGGGTTTTGTTGTTAGTCCTGCTCGAAGTTCAGACCCCCTCTTCCCTAGACTAGCAAGCTACTCAAGAGGGGGAGTCAGTTTAGTAAATGTGTGTGTGTGTGTTTGTGTGTGTGTGTGTGTGTGTGTGCTTGTGTATATGTGTGATGGGGAGAGAGATTGTCATCTGTGAATATAATATTAAAAACATTTATATTGTTTCAAGATGATCAATTTGCCTCTTGTATTTACAGCCAAGTATAATTGCAGCACATTTTGTTAATATATTCCATACTGACACCGTGTGGCACTTTTAATACTTTTCATCTCATTTAAGGTGATATTTAGTGCAGTGTTGGCTTACTTCAATCTTGGTTTGTTATAACATTATAAATTAGGGGCTATTGAACACAATTTCAAAAGTCTTACTGTTTATTATATATCTTGTCTTCCGTAATTAACTTGTCGCCTTGTCTACGAATGGAACAGGAGAATTTAATGAAGATGTATGCCATACAGTAATCGCACACCCTTTCGATGTAATATTTTACGATGTTGATCTTTGAAGTCTGTGATTTATTATGTCGAAACGAAGCCACAAATGTATCAGAGACCTCTTAACCAAACTGCTTTACAAAAGGGGAAAACACATTGGATAATGTAATTCTCTCTGCAGTTTATCTTAAAACAAATTACAAAAACAACAATAGCATCACCGCCACCCAAAACAATACATATTACTTGAAGTGTCCTAGACAGCATATTGGCCCTATAATCTAAAAACGTATGATCAGGCCTTTTTTTGCTGAGTTTGAGGAGGGTCATTATGCCAATTACTGGTTCTATTTCACTATTTTTCTTCTTTTATTATTGTTATCATTATTACTAACGCATTGCACAAAATTACTGAACGACACATATTTGAACTCTTTCCGTTGTAATGGCACATCCCGGTGAGGTTGACCACGCTGTTAGTCTTATCAGGGTCGTTAAAAATCTAAATTTATATAACTATTGATGTATTCATATCACAAATACCAAATGCACACGGACAATATGCATATGTATATATATATATATATATATATATATATATATATATATATATATATATATATATATATATATATATATATATATATATATATATATATATATATATATATATATATACATATATACATATATATATATATATATATATATATATATATATATATATATATATATATATATATATATATATATATATATATATATATATATATATATATATATATATATATATATATATATATATATATATATATATATATATATATATATATATATATATATATATATATATATATATATATATATATATATATATATATATATATATATATATATATATATATATATATATATATACACGATTGTTCGCTTACCACTAAACCTTTTTTTTCTCTTTCTGCTTATTTCTGTGTTCCTGTCTGTTGAAGAGCGTAGGCTCGAATCGTAAAAGATTTTCTCACTTCCCGAGCGTTACACTAATACATTTGTTTGTTGTTTACACACCCGCCCTCGTCTTTTGTTTTCTTATTTATTTATTTTTTTTGTAAATTGCAACTATATGTACACACACACACACACACACACACACACACACACACACACACACACACACACACACACACACACATATATATATATATATATATGCGTACATATCCGTCTAACTATCTACTTGTATATATATACGTGCAGGAGTGTCTGTGGAGTGCTCAGCCACTTGCACGTTAATTTCACAAGCAGGCTATTCCGGTTCCGTTGATCGGATGAACTGGAACCCTCGTCGTCGTAACCGACGGATATTATTGTAGTAGTCTTGAAAATTGCTATATAAGAGATGGGGGATGTTTGGAAGAAAGAATATGGGTTTATTGCGTTTAATTGCTTAGGAAGAATTGATAAGAGACGGGATTTGATTTTAAGGAATTTAATGAATCGATATACTCATATGCTTGTATGTTTTTATGCATGTTTGTAGGTATGTATATACGTAGGTAATTAGGTAGATATACAGATATATATATATACATAATATATGAGTATGAATATATGTACATAAGTACATAATATATAAATGTTGATAAACTTCACTTAAGTTAAATTCCTTTCCATAAAACTTATCTTTCTAAGCATTTAAACACATAATTTTATTTCACCCATTTTATTTCCTTCTTCTTTTCTACGTACTTTGCATTTCTTACTCTCTCTTCTTCTCTCATCCTTCTTTCTAAATATTCCTTGTAACACCTGTCATAAATTTAGATATATTTTCCAATGTTTCAATAAATATTTTGTTAACATAACGCCTACGACATTAACACACACACACACATACACACACACGCTCACACTCACACACCTCTACACATACATACCCGTTTATACACTTTTCGAATACGAAAAATTCCATTTAGTGTAGGCTCGCAGTAACGTTCCAACCCCACACTCTTCCACAAGATATCTACCCCTTCCAGTACTAATGTTTCAACACTACTTCAAATCTAGTGCAGCCAAAAACGACTGCTCATATTACTTCTCTATTGCTCTACAGAGTTCTTTTAAGCAGTTTAAAATTCCAAGTAACATATTTTCAGAAAACAATATATGTCGAAAGTAAGGCGGTGAGCTGGCAGAGTGGTTAGCACGCCGAGCGAAATGCTTAGCGGTATTTCGTCTGCCGCTACGTCCTGAGTTCAAATTCCGCCGCGGTCGACTTTGCCTTTCATTCTTTCGGGGTCGATAAATTAAGTACCACTTACGCACTGGGATCGATGTAATCGACCTAATCCCCTTGTTTGTCCCCTCTATGTTTAACCCCTTGTCGGCAATAAAGAAATAAGAAACGTTAGCACGCCGGGCGAAATGCTTAGCGGTATTTCGTCTGAGTTCAAATTCCGCCGAGGTCGACTTTGCCTTTCATCCCTTCGGGATCGATAAATTAAGTACCAATTATGCGCTGGAGTCGATGTAATCGATTTAATCCCTTTGTCTGTCATTGTTTGTCCCCTTTTTGTCCCCTTTTGCTATTTTTGTTTCCGAAGAAATAATTTTAGTTCTACCTGTCATATTTCTCAATTTCTTGTGTCCATAACTATTGGACATATAGTCTTGCCATATTAAATGGGGTATTTCTTTCTATATGGGATTTAAAACTAAAATTTCACTATTGGACGTGTCAATTTATTAAACAAACCCAAAGCATCTAAGAATGTGAAAGAAATGAAGAATAATTGTAATACGAAATACAAAACTGAAAAAATATCTTATCAACTGCCTCACATGTCTATAAAGTAGTGTGTGGTTCAATTAGAGAACTGTTATTACAATCATATTTTCCCTAATTACGGAAATGGAAGTACCCGTTCATTCATTTCCATAGTGAAGAAAAATCACAACAATAATAATAATAAATTACAAAATCTGTCATTAAATTGAGATGTTTTTGACGTTTGCACTTGCTTTTATTGTGGAAAATAAATATTTTTTGATAGGCATTTCTGCGTAGATTTTATCACCAAAATTTGAAATTCGGTCGTTATATTTAGCCATGGTCAATCACGTGTTTATTTCGATTGTGGTTCATAAATGTCGCCGGTTTATTTTGGTTCTGTATGTTTGATGCTTAAAGTATCCATCTTCAATATTCTATTTTCGTTTCATGGGAAATTTTGAAGACTATGGTTTATGAATTTGCTGTGCGCTACTTTCTTCCTATTTTCCTTTATATCACGTTGTATGCGAATTGGAAGAATAGTTATGCTACTTTATTCCGTTTCATATATGTGTCTGTGTGTGTGTCTGTTTGTATGTGTGTGCAAGTGAGTAAATATATATATATGTGTGTGTGTGTGTGTGTGTGTGTGTGTGTGTGTGTGTGTATGTATGTATAAGAATTCAAGATTCAACTGAGTATATGTATATATATATATATATATATATATATATATATATATTATAAATAGTTTCATATATACATAGATAATATTTACATATATGCATATATATATACATATATACTTCTCCAAAAGCCCCCGGATTGTTAGTGATTGTGTTTCAGAGCTTCCATTGTCAGGAATTGTCTTACTATGGCTGCAAATGTAAAAACCATTTGGGCTTGATGGGGCATCCTAGAAATCGGGGATAAGGAGCCTAAGGGATCACACAAGATGCTAATCTCACGTGACTGATATTAGACTTTATGCTGTGGCACTCTCTCCGTTTTCTTCTCTACTGATTGAGCTTCGGTGTCCTATACACTCACTCTTTATGGCAAATTCGTTTTCTCCTCGTGCTGTAGATCTTAACAACCTCACTCCGCTCTGCCTCTTCTATGTCGCTCAACAGTTCAGTTTGAATTATATATGACACTGTACCGTTTCCACTGATTTGTCTGCTCTCCATTTCTTTTCTGTTCCCTTCTGTATGCCAGTTGGGAATCCCTCTGTTGAAAGACGTTTGTGTTACCAAAATATCTTCATTAACGCCACTGAACAACAGCTGCAAACTATTAATGGTCTTGTACAGAGCTGCACTGCCGAAGCCGTGCAAATGTCCTCTTCTCTTGCGAAGAGCACAGCTGATGTTCCTTTCAAGGAACACGAATATGCCAATGAAATCGTGTCAACCAGCATAGGTTACAAGACACAAGGCACGATGCAATGTTAATATAATCCAAGCCTAAAGTTTTCAGCACAAACACATACACGTACACACACAAACACTAACACACACATCAGCGCATGTATCGATTAGACGGCGTGTGTACATTTAAGGACAAGAAATGATTATCTGCTTATTATTTGTGATTGGAATCATATTCGCACACGCAAATATACACTCACATACAGACACATACGTACATACATACATACATACATGCATACATACACACACACACACACACACATACACACACACACACACACACACACACACACACACACACACACACATATATATATATATATATATATATATATTGATACATTAAATCACCAGACGGTTAAACGAATCGACGAATTGATAAGGCGTTTCGTTTTCAATCAATATATTTGATTCTATAAAGTTTAATATCGTTACTGGTTCCATTATAAATACTATTAATCATAAATGAAATCTATAAAGAATATTATTTATTGTGTTTCTATTTTTTTCGCTGTCGGACGAAGACTCATTTTAATAAGTTTTCCTTTTATATAAAGAAATCATTGTTTTTTTCACATTTAGTTATTTTGGGTCTAAAAAAAGCAACATTATCTGGTTCAATGTGCAGACTATCTCGTAGTATTTCTTTAGAGCCGTTTACATTTTGAGATGAAATCATCCAAAGACCTACAACATTGGTTCTCGTCCTTTAAATTCCATCCACGCGGACAGAATCGGTGGAGCGCCAAAGACAAATGCTTGTAAGGTCCTGATAACGGAGTTATATGGCTACAAATTAGAAATGATGTGAAGAGATGACTATATCGAAGATTCTATTTAGCGTATAATTTGAGAGGCAGCGTCCTGTACTTATAGATGTTGCTGTCGTTCTTTTAGGTAGTTTGAACTTTTCCTGGCGGAAAACACACAAGAAATGCTCACAGTCACAAATAGCAGAGTAATAGCTGATCCTTTGGCTCTGCAACATCAATTTCTGCCTTCATAACAGTGTAGAGTTTACAAGGTCTCGGTGGTTGTCAGGGATCGAAACAGGCCACCCGATGAAACGTAGTTTCTCATCATTTTCGTATTTTTTACCCACCCAAACTACTCCACACTGGTGGAAACAATTCAAGAGGTGAGTACAGAACCAAAGCAGCTAACTACCCACTTTGTGTTGCATGGATCCTTATAGTGGTTATGTGTCGATAAGTGAGTACTTCACCTATCTATTTATTTCGATGAGTGAGTGTTTTTATCTAAAAGTTCAGTCCAATGTTCGTCTCGGCCTTGGTCTTGAAAAGCGGGTCCAAGGTCCCGTTGGATTTACGTATATCAATGGATTTAATGCTGCTCCTTGCATCTAGAAATTCTCTCAGTTGCCCTTTTGATGCATAGATACGTTGATTTTTTCCTGTGATGCTCAAAGATAATTTACTCGGACAGTGTTTTGTCAATAAGTAAAGACATCTTATTTGAAATAATACAGGTAAAAGAATTTTTTCCATTAATGTTTTGACATGACGAACCTTGAGTGTGCGATCTAGCGTTGTTGTTCTCGTCACTGCTGTTTTACTGGTTAAGTATTCAAATTACTTCCGATTCAGTAGAAGTTTTGTCTTTCCAAAAGGTCTCTGTCTAATACGAATTATTTCTGTTCATGTTATTTATTTATTATTGTTTAGCACTTATACAAACATGTTAATCCTTCTTTGAAAGGGCAGACATTAAAAAAAAATCAAACGTAAATGTTGTAATACAGTGTATCTTTTCTCCAAACGAAGAAAAATGCCAACAACAAGTAAATTGCATTGGATTGTCATCTCAGAAATACAGAACCTTTTTGCAAACCTCAAGTATGAACGCAGGATTGTTTTGCTATATGTATTATTGTTTCAATGGCCGTGTTTGCTCTCCCTACCTGCTTTGCATAATTTCCTTTCTCTATATCTGTCGCTATCTCGCATTCTCTCTCTCTCTCTCTCTCTCTCTCTCTCCCTCTCTCTCTCTCTCTCTCTCTCTCACTCTCTCTATCCATTCATTTCTCTCTCTTCTTCTGACATTCTCACTCTCTTACATTACTCTGATTTGCATTCCCAGAATGCAAATCTCTCTTTCCAATGACTTTCCTAAGCCTACTCAAACCTGCTACCATTCTTTTCATATTCAGTTCTCTCACCCAGTACGCAAATTTCTGCATCACAGAGCTAATATTCTCATTAGATAAAGAACGACTTTTCTAAACTCTAATGTTACTATCCTTCGATTTTACAGTGTTAGGTATGTTTTCTTTATTTTGGCCTATTTTCATCGAAAAATACTAATGGTTCACCTCTCTCCTTCCCAATCACCAATTTACGCCTGTTTTTCTGTCTATCTAGAGATTCTGTCTTAAAGCATGGCAAGTAGAGATCATACGAAGACAATTATCTTGTTTGTTCTGCTTTATGTCTTCGTTATCAATACACAATTTCTTCCAGTAACGACTCCTACACATTTTTTTCTTCACACACACATATGTGTATATGTATATATGTATATATATATTCATACATACATACACATACACACACACACACACACACACACACACACACGCGCGCATATATATATATATATATATATATATATATATATATATGCTCATTTTTTCAGTTCTATTTTCCTTCTGGTAGCATCAAATCTATACAAATATATATATATATATATATATATATATATATATATATATATATATATATATATATATATATATATATATATATATACATACATATATGCATTAATATATACACAAGGCTATTCAAAGTGAATGAACCGATTTCATTACGCAATATTTTAATAAGGAAAGCAATAGACAACTCGAGCTAAGTCAAAAGTATTTACTCACAATCAACTTTTATTTCCTGTGTTCAATGTGGCCACCACCTGCAGCTAAAATATTCAAATAGAGTATTATTGTGAACAGTAATAATCTATTTGAATATGTTTAGCTCGTAACTTTTAATAATAATACTAATGTGTTTTACGTAGGGATTACATTACAGGTTTTGTTTCTTTATATATCTTTTATTCCTTATTTTTAATCCTTATATTATGAGGTAAGTTAAATTTTAGGTTTGTTTAGGAATTTGACCTGAGGAGTGACTGCTTTTGGGAGTAAAAATTTTAGATTAGTATTTGTATGGTATATGTCTCACAACATGGTTTTGGACGGGTTCTTCATTGACTGAGTTGTGGAATAGTGGTTCGTCTCTAAATTAGTTATATACACATATTATATATTACGAAATTCGGTCTAATTTTATCATACTGAATAATACCTGTAAGGTTGGAATAATAATTTATTCCCAAATATTATTATTATTATTATTATTATTATTATTATTATTATTATTATTATTATTATATATATATATATATATATATATATATATATATATGCTAAGAGAGACAGATAGAGAAAAGAGAGAGAACCACACATAAAAACGTGTGTAAACCTGTGTATCTGCTTAGCCTGTGGTAGATCGAAATAATTTCAATAAATCTTATTCTAAAGCCTATGTTTTGTGACTGCATCGTATCTTATCTGAATGACTTATTCAGTTGATTAACGAGGGAGGCTAACAAAGGATATAATAAAGCAAAATTTTAGAACATAAGATTGCGTTAGAGTATATAGGATAAAGGATAGAAAATTGAAGAGTTGTAAACATAATTAAATGTGTTTGGTTATTTATCAGTGAAATAGAGTTGCGTTAGCTTTAAGGAAGGACGATGGTAATCGGTTATAGAACAACAAACAGAAACTAGAAGGCAAGCTGTGCACAGCGATATAAATATATGGTGTACGCTGGTGAAGACGCAAACAGAAAAGATATCGAAATGGACGAAATGAATTCAACGTAAAAAGAAAAGTAGGAAAATATCCTAGTGTCCTAACAATCTTTGAAGCCAATCATAGGGACAAAGGTATTCGCCTCCATTTAAGTAAAACGGTCTCGTTCAGATCACAGGGGTTCTCGTAAATTCACGAGAATAAAACAATGAGTCAACGAATCAAGGGGGGTTTCTCTTGGACGGAATCTTACATATATATATATATATATATATATATATATATTCATGTATACATTTCTCTCTCTCTCTCTCTCTCTCTCTCTCTCTATCTATCTATATATATATATATATATATATATATATATATATATATATATATGTATTATATCCTTTCAGTTCGTTTCCGGGAAATGTTTTATATATGCATATAAAAGCTCCTATTTTATTATATCGGCAAAAGCCTAAGGATACCAACTGTCAATAACAGTTTTTGGAGTCGCACAGAGCTGTGACGATATAATGTGGGATAAATAGAGTAATAATAATAATAATAATAAATAATAATAATAATAATAATATTAATAATAATAATAATAATAATAATAATAATAATAATAATAATAATAATAATAATAATATTAATAATAATAATAATAATAATAATAATAATAATAATAATAATAATAATAATGATCCATGGTTGGAATCTGATGGTGGAATCGCGCGTAGCGATGCATTAAAATATTTATAAATTCCATCCATGGATTTATATTATTATTATTATCCTCATCATCATCACTATTATTATCATTGTTACTACTACTACTACTATTACTACTACTGCTACTACTACTACTACTACTACTACTACTACTACTACTATTAGTATTACTACTACTGCTGCTACTACCACTACTACTACTACTACTACTACTACTACTACTACTACTACTACTACTATTATTATTATTATTATTATTATTATTATTATTATTATCATTATTATTATTATATTCTTTTATTATTTTACTTGTTTTAGTCATTTGAATGCGGCCATGCTGGAGCACTGTCTTTAGTCG
>NC_142936.1:2342655-2355155 GCF_046866305.1 Octopus bimaculoides
ATATATATATATATATATATATATATACGTGTGTGTGTGTACGTATATATGTTTGCATACACATATGCATACATACGTATATACATACATAAATGCACACACACATCCAGATTCAACATGCACGAATACTAACGCGCGCGTACACACACACACACACACACACACACACACACACATACACACAATCACGCACATACATATTTTTGATAATAGGGGATCCATAGAGGATTGAGGCTTATCGAAGTGAGGCTCACCACGTTACTGGCTTAACAGAATAGCCTAAAACAGTTACGTAATGCATTATCACAACACGGAATGTATTAGTGAAAGAATGTGTTCCCTTGTTAAGTAATCCATAGATCCAATAACATGACATAGTATCCAACAATGATTGAATTCTTAAGTATAATAAAAACGGACGAATGGATTATCTGGTATTGCGACAATTGTTTTCATAAGAATCTTTATTTTGATGTGAGATATACAGTATGAATATCATCCATAAGATTACAGAATGTGTTGTGTATGTGCGTGCTACATACTTGATTGTACAATCTTCACGTCATATTAAAGACTCTGTCGCCATGGGCGCTGTTTGGTTGTTGCGCCGTGGTTGAATTGGTGAATGAAAATATGTTATTTGGCGGTGTGAAAGCAATAACTTAAACACTACCTACGAACGGTTAACTGGAGATTGTATTGCCACCCATGAAGACAATCTGCGTTGGCCATTTACAGTTAACAACAGCAATAGGAAGGGAGATTGGGAGAGAAATTCTACACTGATATTACAAAAAGCTATCTGTACGGCACCATGTGGTCGGCCCAACATTGCTAAAACTAACTTCACTGTCTTCGTAGCGACAGAGGTCCTTCGGCATCTGTCCTAGGTCGTCTGTTTTAGCCGTCTACTTTATATATGGAATCATCAGAGTGAGAACAAAGGAAGCACATATCACTGAACTGCTTTCAATATTCTGCCTGGCAAGAGGTGAGACGTGTGAATAAGTCTCAAGGCTCTGCAAGGAGATTGCGTGTCAAAACGCCCTTTTTTATATGGTTCAAGAACATTCTAGAAAACGAAATGCCGCCGCGGCTCCACGTTGATTGGCTGCTTAATAAACCGTGAAACTACTTTGGTTCGCTCATGGTGTATGGCCAGTTACCTAGCGACTCAGTTTCGAATCACCGTGGCGACTTTGAACGTAATAATTGGTGCTGTACCAGATAACCATTCGTCTTCGTCTTTATATGTGTGTGTTGTGTGTGTGTGGTATAATCATGTGTGTGTATGAGCGTGTGTACTCAAATATATGTTTAGTCACTGGGTCATTCGTTTTTCTTTAACGTTGAAATGTGTTTTGTCTTTTCCAGATATTGAAAAACCCATTGAGAAAAAAACCGACAAGACGCAAGACTGAATTATAAATGTATTTTCACATATCTACATTAAGGATATAAATATATGAATAATTCCTTGGCATAATTTTAAAACAATGGCCGCCTCGATTTTATTTGGAAATGCTGAGAAATGTTTCGAACATCTCGGACGCGAAGCTTTCGGTAAAGGAGACGGTAAGTCGACGTCAAATATAATTCAATGAAATTTCTTAACGTGCGTCTTATCTACGTAGATGTGACATGGATGTTCTGGCGGTCTGGTGTGATGTTGTCTTTATCTGCATTAATTTTTGAATATAGAATTGTATTAATTAATGCTGGGCATACTTATTGATACAAACATGTACGTGTAACTATTAGTATACTGGAGTTAATACTGCATGAAGAAAGTTACGAAACGGATGTAACCGTATGGATGTCAAATGGAAAATTAAATGCTTTCACATTCTCACACCTCTTGACTTTATGCTTTATTTACTTCTCACAGAAAAATTTGTCGCTCAGCTTTTCTGAGTCTTCAATCACATGGACATATTACATAACACTGTATTGTCAGTGATTACTCCGTAGGCCGATATATATATATATATATGTGTGTCTGTGTAAGTGTGTGTACGTGTGTGCATATGGTTGCTTATGTGTGGTTGCTTTATATTACATATAGTATTTGTGTATATATATATATATATATTATATTTATAATGTATTTTTATAGAGATGCCAATGACTACATTACATATATAGTATATATGTGGATGAGGTGGTGAGCTGGCAGAAACGTTAGCACGCCGGCTGAAAAGCTTAGCGGTATTTTGTCTGTCTTTACGTTCTGAGTTCAAATTCCGCCGAAGTCGATTTTGCCTTTCATGCTTTCGGGGTTGATAAATTAAGTACCAGTTGCGTACTGGGGTCGATCTAATCGACTGGCCCCTCCGCCAAAATTTCGGGCTTTGTGCTTAGAGTAGAAAAGAATATATATATATATATATATATATATATATATATATATATAGATGTAATATATACCAGTGTGTGTATGTTTGTGAATATGTGTGTCTACGTGAACGGTATATTTCTAGATACTGTATTTGTCTCAGTAGGAAAGTTTCGTGGCATTTACTTCGTCACTCTGAGATCTGTGATGAAGGCCTTGTATTCACCTTTGCCATTCGTCGCTTTGGTGTCTATAAATATATTTCCGAAATGGCGTCCATATTAACCTTCCTCGATCTTTTTTTTCTTTTTTATTTCTTCTCTGAAGTATATTGTTTTACCCAAAGTTGGCAGATTGGGATTTGCCAGGCTTCAATGCCAAAGGCGCGCTTATATGTGATACTCTACCATTCCGCCAGGAGTTGGTTATTCAAAGAAGACTGCCATATTACGTTAAGAATTCAGACTACTGAAACTGTAATGTCATTTTGCTGTCTTGATTAGCACTGCTTTACTGACACAAGTTTCCATAATAAAAACAGAACTGACAGCAGCCATAGAATGACTAAGTGCGCAAAAACCGAATGAAATATTTCTTGATATTTGCGACTCAATTGGTTTCTCTCTCTCTTTCTCTTTCTCCCTCTCTCCCTTTCTCTCTCTCTCTTTATCTTTCTCTTTCTACTTCTCTCCCTTTCTCTATCTCTCTTTCTCTTTCTCCCTCTCTCCCTCTCTCCCCCTCACTCCCCCTCTCTCTCTCGCTCGCTCTGTCTCACACACACACACACACACACACACACACACACACACACACACACACACACACACACACACACACACACACACACACACACACACACACATATATATTCATTTATTCTTTTACTTGCCGAAACACCCTTTTGAAGGGCTTTAGTCGATCAAATCGACACCAGGACATATTCTTTTGTAAGCCTAGTACTTAATTCATCACTCTGTTTTGCGGAACCGCTAGGTTATGGGGGCGTAAACACACCAACGCCGGTTATCAAGCAGTGAATGGGGATAACACAGACACATATATTTATTATTTATCATATATATATGTAATATATAATATAATTTTATTTATCATTTAGTATTTATTACATATATAGATACACACACACACACACACACACACACACATATATATATGTACATACATACATACATACATACATATATATATATATGTATATATATATATATATATATATATATATATATATATATATATATAAGGTGCCACACAGTAGGACGAAGCCCGGAACCATGTGGTTGAGAAGCAGACTTCCTACCACACAGCCACGTTTGCGCCTGCGTCTATAGCTTCTTACACATATATCTATACACGTACACAAATATATACATACACACATATATCTATACACACACAAATATATACATATATCTATACACCCACAAATACACACACACACACACACACACACACACACACACACACACACATATATATATATATATATACTAGCAGAAATACCCGTCGTTGCCCGGGTTAAAGAGACTAATGAAATCTAAAAACGCCGTCTAGACTACGCATCATCTTTATATATAGAGATGTATATACACACACGCACCCAAACACACGTATATATATGTATATCAATATAAATATATGAAAGTCAATGAAGTTTCGTAAAAGAAGGTGATCATGTACATACTTTCTTGCTGTTGTGATTATAACACCTCATTGTAAACTATGTTCCTTGTTTTCCCTTGTGGAGCATATACAAATAGGTTCTTTGTTGCTGCCCACTCTTGGGCAGCCAACATACAGTTGTCCATGTGAGAAGCAGGGCTCTTCCAAGAGAAGACCAGCTACAGACAGTGTTTGACCCTGATATTTGTTTATGGACATGGCAAAAGTCACACGAAGGGGGAATTGTAGTCTTCTGAATGTAAAAGGAATGTCTGCTCCTGATGGAGTAAGAGGAATTCTTGGAATAAAGACGTCATCCCCTTTTGCACATCCAGAAAGAATGGTAGCCTCGATAACGTGTGACATCATTTTCTAAATAATGCTCATCTGTTATGTTCGGGTTAAAATTTCATCAACATCAAAAATATATGAATTTTCATGGGAGTTATGGCCGTTATGCAAAGAATATAATTTCCAAATTTCATAAAGATCCATTCAGTACTTTTGACGTAGTTTTGGATAAGAAAACAAATGACTAATGTGTGTGTTTGTGTGCATGTGTATGTGTGTGTGATGGGTGTATATATGTATAGATATCTGTATGCATGTATATATATGTATATATGTGTACATGTACATCTTTATATATATATACATCTACACATATGTATACATATACATGTATGTATAGATCTATATATATATATACATATACGTGTACATCTATATGTATACATATACATCTCTCTCTCTCTTTCTCTCTCTCTCTCTCTGAAAGTATCTGTCATTACAGTATCGAAATGGTGTACATATACATGTATATGTATACATATACATCTCTCTCTCTCTCTCTCTTTCTGTCTCTCTCTTTCTCTCTCTTTCTCTCTCTTTCTCTCTTTCTCTCTCTGTGAAAGTATCTGTCACTACAGTATCGAAATGTGATTGTTTCAGTTAGTGGAATAGTTTCATTTTTAAAGTGAAAGTATTTGACATGAGTGTTTTTGTTTCACTTTTGACACGTAATACTTAAATAGTGGAGGAGATATTATGTTGCCGTGTGCTCGAACTCTGCAAGAAGTTAATAATTATTTTTGACTAAAACACAACTGGAACCCTAAGTAAGGCATGTGTAAAATTTGAATGAAATTGGTTGCGTAGTTCTCGAGTTTTAGGGATTCACACAGACAGACAGACAGACAGACAGACACACATTCTCATTTTTATATATATAGATATATATATATATATATATGTATGTATTTGCATATGTGTACGTATGCATATATATGAGATCGTATGTCAGAACAGGTTACGCAACGAATATCTTCAAAGACAGTTATATTCATTTTCGTTTTCTTTGTTAATAATTGTTAATTATAATTTGTGCTATAAGCAAAGAGATTCGACGCACTTCTGCGCCTCAGTCACTGTCTCAATAATGATGAAATTAATGACGTGCTAGCGACCAAATCATGGAAGAGCGTCGACACTCTTCGCTGTTCATTGTTTAAAATACAGTTTAGAAATAAAATGCTACGAATCCATCTTTCCTCGTATTCTTAAGTTGTAGCTGTATTTCTTACACAATGTAGATATCTGTTTACGTACTTGCATACATATATACAAACAAACATACATACACACACATGTATGAAAGTATGTAAACAGATGATTACATTGTGTAAGAAATAAAGATGCAACTTAAGAATATATATATTTACATATATGTGTGTGTATACGTATATATATATATATATATATATATATATATATATATATATATATATATATATATACATATATGTATATATGTGTGTATATGTGTAAATTATTTAGTGTATTTATACAGAGCGTTCGAGGACAAGTCGTTAAATGACTATAAATCACTGTATTATATTACATTTCATATTCAAAATTTAATATAATCAAGAGACAAAATCTAGTATATTTTACGAACGTCTGCTTTCATACTGATGATTATCCTGGTCTTGGGACTGCTGATAATACGAAGCAATATAACAGGAAAACACCAAGAAATATTTCATTCGGTGTTTGCACACTTAATCATGGCTGCCCTCAATTCGTTGACTTTTTTCTGGTTTGGGGCTGTACACCCTATCTTTTAAGTAACTTCATAAAACAGCTAGTGGTGTCCACTGAATGTGGAAGGTGTAGTACTGCACCTTTTCCTTGTCTCCAACAGCTTTGCAAGATTTCATTAAATGTGGCTGGCTTCCCATCGTTTTGAAATTATGACTCTACATCTTCAAAGTCCTCTTCAATGCTTCCCATAACATTGTCGCAGCAACTTCGATTATATGGAACTAGTAACAGTTGTAAAGAAAAGAATGGTCCAATTTATCAATATCATGCTAAACTGCACCATATTCTACATCTAATAAATTAACTTGATGTTCCTCCTACATAATATGCGAACTGTTAGGGTCCCAGTACATGCAGCTGTGGGGTGAATCAAACTATTTAATTTAAATGCCGCCCCAACATTCCAAACAATCTTTGTTGGAAGCTATGCATCCTTTAGTATCTTGCCAAGTATCACTCGTAAAACACTACGCTTCGGTCCAAAGGAATTTTATTGAGATAATGGACTATTCTTGGAATGGTACTTATTCCAAAACAACGCTTGAAAATTGGATGTTTGGATGTTGATGGATGTTTGGTTTTGAAATACCTCTCACAACTCGCTCACCGCACAGTTTTTCTTTAACTCAGGCAATGGGTTTCTAGTGTCTTGCTTTGTGGGGCAAATATTAATATTCGCATTATTCTGGAACATTTCTTGTAGACATTCTGAACTGTGCGATCTGCTTTCAACTTCTCTCTAATTCAGAGCTTTGACATATTGCGTTTGGAACCTCCTCGTAAATTGCTATTGCCAAATCAATTATAATTTTACATAAAATTCGAATTATGCAATAGAAGCAGCTCTCTAGTATAAGCATTATGAATGCCACATACTTATTGTTTGCTTAATCTTTGAAATTGAAATACGTATCCGGTGGAATACATATTTCTCTTTCCTGCAGTCACTTCCGAGCGAAATCTTTTCACCTAATTCTAATGTAGTTTGTGTTTTTTAACACGTTACATTTTTTTAAAGAATTTTTCCCGGACGAAAAGATTCGCCTACTTGTTCAATTACATAAATATGTATGTTTTGCAGATAAAATAATTTTACAATACATATTTAAAAATCACTAAGCGAGCATTCCACCGCCAGGAGCATAATTTTAGTTATATATTTTGCATTTTCCCAATGATTTTAAATTATTCATTTTCTACTCCGTTGTCAGGATTTAAAAGGATAATATAATCAGTTGAGTCTCTGGCGAGATTCGTCACGATTTTGGTTTAAGACGAATCACTCAGATTTTCCATTGTCAATCAACGCTTAATGGTTTCATAGTTGCACATGTATAAAAAGAGTTTTAAGATGACTCTAAACCGACCAAGATTTTCCACTGAACATTTCTTGAAATAATTTCAAAGATTTTCTTTTAATTCTGTTAATGCTATTAAATATTTGATGTCATTAAATTGAGTTTTAATTAGATCAATGGTGCTTTTTTTTTAATCACTGTTCTTCATCTCTTTTTTATTTTAACTAATTTCATTACACAGTCGATGCCTTAAGTGTCAAAGATTTCCTTTAATACAAAATAAACAAATGCAAAAACCACCTTCATGCACATTTATAGGAATCTTCTTCTTAAAGAGTTCAAACAAATGTGAAAAGGTCTTTAACACAATGGTTTACTCTTCTGTAATGGATACAATGATACTTTGAACTGTGCTACATCAAGAAAACACTTTCCCTAAGATGGATTGTTTTTATCCTGCATTTCCCCCTTGCTTGTTGCCGACCATCAGTATGGATTAAACTGATCTTTTGGTAGTATCTTCATGGTTCATCTAAAATGGCATTTATTGGGGGAAAATTGCTGTTCAGAAACAACGAAAAATTTTCTTTTGCGGTATTTAGTGATTGGATGATTACATTCTTTTTTTTTTTTTTTGCAATTGGAAACTGATTAACAAAAGCTTTTTAATTTAGCACTAGTGCATTGAGGGTCAGATATCTTCTTGACCACCACATATTATTAAGAGAACGAAACGATAAAGCTTTATATTCTACAATCCTGACTTTCTTTAAATTTATTTGTTTAAACTGGATCGATTTTAATGCCTATCTCACCAGTAATAACACAAAGAATATGATCGCGAATAAAGCAACCGAAATTGGGTTCCTTCAGAGGATTTCTGGTGTAAAGTTACTCGACAGGATGCGCACTCGAAGATCAAGGTGTCTCTCCCGGTCGCACCGCTGCTTTTCCGCATTAAGTGGTCACAGTTCCGATAACATGGTCATGCGATTTGAACGAGTGAGCAAAAATTCACAAGATAGAATCTTCACACCGAGTCAACGTGTCCTATTTTCTATCTCCACCAGACATTAGGACACGGCTCCATATGGCTCCATCAGAAATTTGGGCTCTAAAATACGTGTGTGATTCAACCTGTTCGAGCCTCTCACTGCCCAGTTTGGCGTTAATGTTCACTTTCTCTTTTCCTATTCTCAAGAGTTTTGTTTTCTTATGGTTGAAATAAAGACCATGCGTATTTGATACCTCATCGACTGTATCTAGGAGTGGCTGTATAAGAAAGTTTGATTTCTTTGAAATCGATTTTTTATCTGACGAATTTTTTTCTGTTTTCAAACTGCTGCTTTTTAGAACAAAAACATACAGGATAAGCATTTTACTAACAGAAATATATCAACTTCATCAACGATTAATGCGTGATATTTTAATGGTCGAATTGCTGATTTCCCTGAATGAATGACGCTTTTTATTTCTTCTAGCTACTCAAAGGCATAGTCTTGCGGCTACATATTTAACCATAGCCTCATACATTGTACAGAGTTCATTGAAGCGCTGATTTCTATTGCAAGTAATACAGTGTCTATGAAAATCTTTACTTTATTTACTTTGGGGGCTTTTTCTCCTTCCTATGCATCACCTTTGTATAAAATTCCATCGAAAACTTCTTTTAATGGTGGAATAATTCAGTTCACGCAAATTTTGGTTACAAAAATATGTCGATTATGGTTAATGCATATTAAAGTAATTTAATTTCTTTCCTTCAATGTTTCTTTCTTTTGTCTTTTTCTTGTCTTTTCTTTTTTTTGCTCGTAATTTATTCATTTATTGTTTCTCATCATATTTTACATATGAAACTTAAATTTCATAGTATTTGAAGATTTCTCTAACTTGAATTGCTGTAGAAATTGTTCGATTTTAGTGTTGCTGCTTCAAATTTTGTGTTACGCAAATCGTTTTAAATCAAAAACAGGAAATTTTTGTTACATTTTTTCTAACATTCACTCCATCATCTTTTTTAACATTTTCAAAATTGTAGCACCTTAAGTTTAGTAGTACATGAATTATTACTTTCTCTGTATTGGAAAGGAAAATACATTAAGTGATATGTATCATAAATATTAAAAATATTGTGTTTATTAACTATTTCAACATTTTATTCAAAATAGTAACACTAATAACGATTATTCTTCGAGGAAGATTTTATTAACCTTTGCCAATTACAAAGTCAGTAACGTCGATATAATTGCAAACAGTATGGCGGCGAACTGGTAGAATCGTTCGCACACGGAGCAAGACAGCTTTGTAAGATTTTATCAGTTTTTATCTTTTGAGTTTAATCTCTTCTCTACTCTAGGCACATGGCTCAAAATATTTGGGGAGAGGCTTTTAAGGGAGTGAAAATGTTCATAGTAATCGCGTAAGCGCGCATGTCCATACATACACAAGCGCGCCCGCACACCCACGTACATGCGACAAAAATCCAAAGAAGACTCCATTCGTGCTTTATAATATAAATCAATAATTTTTCCAGATTTCCAGGTTTATTGATCTAGCCTTTCCCTTGAGTCCACTAATACCGATGACTCGTCGGATACACAATATCAGGAAACCACACAAGCAGCACACAGAGTTATATATATATATATATATATATATATATATATATATATAGTTTTAGGGAAAATAACCAATTTTCAAGAACTCATCGATGAAAATCCACTATCACATATAGAAAAATTAATATTAAAAGCACAATAAATGAGTATAATTATATTATATTTATCTTATGATATTTACTTTACTTTATATTATACTCATTCATTGTGCTTTTAATATTAATTTTTCTATATGTGATAGTGGATTTTCATCGATGAGTTCTTGAAAATTGGTTATTTTCCCTAAAACTATATATATTTTATATATACTTTATCTATAAGGCTCAATTTAATTTTAATTTTTTATAAATTGATTTTAATTGAGTTCTTTACCTGTAATTTTGGATTTTGTCCCTAATAATATTATTATATATATATATATATATATATATATATATATATATATATATATATATACATACATATACACATATATTCACACATTCATAAATATCCATACAATTACAAAGATATACAGATACCTACGTGTACACACGCAAATACACGCGCACACACTCGCGCGCGCGCACACATATATAAGTACATTTATATAAATACATTTAGACACAAACTTATACATATAAAATTACACACACACACACAGACACACACACACACACACACACACACACACACACACACACACACACACACATATATATATATATATATATATATATATATATATGAAGTAATGATATATCTAGAAGAATGTATGAGCAGCGCAATGTTGATGTATAAATAAACACATCTGTATTAAAACCACTTAGTCTGTATGTGCATTAATATACAGAATTTTATATAATTTTTTTATAGCATTAACAGACAAATACAATTACTCTTAGATACCATCTACGCAATAGTTCATTCATAAAAATCAGGTAAAAATATATATAACTTGAGATTAATGTTAAAGACTTTCAGTTAGACAGTCATTGTAGAACTCAGCAAATATTAAAATTGTTTAATAATAATAATAATAATAATAATAATAATAATAATAATAATAATAATAATAATAACAATAACAATAATAATAATAATAATAATAATAATAATAATAATAATAATAATAATATTAGACCTTGCATTTTATAGGGAAAAGAAGCACTGCAGATTTTTTCTGCTGAGGATTCGATCTGGAATGGAAATTTTAAAACTCATTTCATCATAAAAACTGGTGTTACAGATGGTATCGACATTGAGAAGGTACCGACATTGCTACACCATAGTCCGAACCTGCCCTCAAACTGGAAAACTTTTTTCCGTTTCACTTGCCTACAGTTTGTATATCTTTTCAAAGTTCTAAATGATGGCTTTAATGAATGAAGCAATGAAATTACAATTTGACTACAACTAAACCCCTAATAAAATCATTTAGATTTTCACTAATTAATGAGTTTTGATTTTGCGTTATAGATTTTAACGGAGGTTATTGTGTGGTTACGTTTCAGGGAATTATATAACGTGTGTATATGTGTGCTGCGATTGAATTACTATTGCATGTTGCAGATGAACGAGACAGTAACGGTGGAGATGTAAGCACTAACGCAACGTTCGTTCCCGTAGCATGTTTGATATCTATCGGTGGGCGGATAAATGGTCCTTACTACTTCTGTTCTGATTTGTATTTACCGAAAACAAGGATAAAAGACAAAGTTGATCTCGGAAATTAAACTTCAGTTGCAAAAAGATGAATCAAATTTTGTTACAAATTCTGGTTGACACATCTGCGATTTTACAAAACAAATTCTCTATAAAACATTTTGTCTGCTCTCTGAATTTAAATGTCAAATGCTAACGGCTTCAATAATTAATAAATAAAAAGAAACAAAAAAATTTGTCTGAAGGAAAAAGATTTTGATGATTAATATATGTTTAGTGCATTAACATTTAGACGTTTCGCATTGAATAAAATTAAATATTTTTAGCCATCATGTTAATGTTTGTTTTTTTTTCAGATAATTTTAAATATTGACAATGTTTTCAGACAACTTTACTCAAATATTATGAATGCGAGTAAATTTTGTCAGTTTCATTTTTAATGTTCAGAGTTATTTATGGTGAACCTACAATGTAATATATATATATATATATATGCTTGTTTCAGTCATTCGACGGTGGCCATGCGCATAAATTCAACCCAATATATTCATTATTACTTTATTTACTTCGAATTCAACCGTTAAAAAGGAACCATTTCACGTCTCCCCAACTTCCTAACTTGTAATGACATCAAATTATTCATTTATTCAACTCATAACAAGCATTTTATGTAGGATTTTCTAGAGTGAGATTTCCCAAGACAGTCTCACGGATGTTCCAGCAGCAAACTACCATTTCTGTGTATTCCACCTTCTTTGGTACCACATATCCATTATTTTTAAATCCTTCTTTCCTTTCGGTTTCACCACCAAGGGTGTAATT
>NC_142936.1:2360155-2397655 GCF_046866305.1 Octopus bimaculoides
TTCTCATTTAGTGAATTTACATAAATTATATTACACACACATAATGTCATACCCCTGCTCACACATTTATAGATGAACATATACACACATACACTAATGGGTTCTTTTGGTGATGTTCTTCTTCAGCGTCAAATCAGACTTTATTGAGATCAGCCATGTGCAAAGATGTCCTATCCGTGACCATCACTATGTTCTCAGAGTTATGAAGATTTAATACTTAGCCATTTAATTATGAAAGTCTTTTGAGAGTGAGAACTGAACGCGACTCTTGAGTAAGAATCTCTAAAACTCACTTGTATCCATATGTAGTAACATATATTATTGACACGTGAATTGCGGTTTTATTGTAAACGGTTTCATGTGGTTGATTCAGAGAATATTTGTCTCGCCCGAGAGTCCTTCATATGTGCAACCGAAGTATGGAGAGGTACGGGAACCTAAACAAAAAATCACATTGCTGCGCATGAATTTCCTGCCTTGTGTTGTACACCTAACTTTAAGTGCCATGCTGCTCACTTGTGGACCTGAATTCCTGTATTTAATTTTCTTTTTAATATCAACCAGAGTTGATATTAAAATTTCGATTCACACATATTTCAGTATCAGCAGGAGTTTCTACAGCTGACTGTCGACACCAACTCCCTTAGCGAGCATTTGTCATCGATGATACAGAACCTCGACGCTTTTATATTTTATTTATACTGATTAATAGAAATTAATCTACTGAAGAAATAACAGGGTTGTCATATTGTATAATACATATGATATGATATGGACAAAATTATGAAATGTAATTTAATATCAAATTTGCAATAAATACTAAACCAAACTGTGTTTGTTTAGGTTAGTAAACGACTACACATAAATAGGAATTGGGACACAGCTTAACAATGAGCAAGCTACACGTGACAAAGCAGGGCCTAATTAGCAACACTTCGAGAGCTGGAATAATTGTGTGGTTCTTATGAACTTATATTTTCTTGGCTAGCATGGCGAGTTGGCAGAATTGTTAGCACGCCGGGCGAAATGCTTAGCAGCATATCGTCTGTCTTTACGTTCTGAGTTCAAATTCAGCCGAAGTCTACTTTGCCTCTTATCTTTATCATGGTCGATAAAATAAGTATTTGTTGCAGTCTGATGTCGATTTAATCGATCTAGCCCTTTCACCAAAAACTGTTGGCTTTGTACCAAAATCTGAAGCCTATATAGGATCAGAAAAATAGTATTTCCTACTCAGTGAAACTAGAAAATGCGAGCATGCAAAGGATTGGAAATCACTTTCTCTATTTGTTGATGCGTCTACTTTTGTAAGTATTAGAGTAAGTGGACACTCACATCATATTATCAT
Organism: Octopus bimaculoides; assembly: GCF_046866305.1. Lineage (NCBI taxonomy): Eukaryota > Metazoa > Mollusca > Cephalopoda > Octopoda > Octopodidae > Octopus > Octopus bimaculoides. The sequence continues at coordinate 2,361,504 of NC_142936.1, forward strand.
ACTTATTTCTTTGCTTCGTTCCTAACAGTAACTATTACTGACTGACTGTCAAAGGAAACCTTAAATATTCTCAGGAATTTCAAATTAATCGTATACAGAAATGAATTCTCGTGCTCAGGAGTAACATTTTATCATTGTTGACAAATAAGGCGAGACAAAAAAAAAACAAATGTTTTTTTTTATATTTTTCTTGTTTTCTGCCTTTTTTTGTTGATATTATGACACTTTATAAGGCGGCGACTTGGTACAGTCGTTAACCCCGCCCAAGCAAAATGTTTAGCGGCATTTTATTTGTCTTTACATTGTGAGTTCAAATTCAGCCCAGTTGAAAACTGGGGTCGATGTAATCAACCTACACCTCCCCTAAAATTACTGGCCTTGTGCTAAAATTTGAAACCCGTATTATGTCAGTTTATAAGGATGACGTAATCTACTGATACCTGCCTTGGTCTATTAATTAAAGATATGACAAACAGGGAAAGAGTCACAATACCATATGGCAAATGTAATTTTCATAAGTACAAAAAACTGGGTTTAGAGAAATAACTTAAATACGCCATGAACTTACAAAAATTGAATTCAAAGAGATTGTAATGTACTGAATAAGTACGGAAACAGTGTGTTATATATTAAGATATGCGTTTCAGTTAAAAATAAATCAAGCAGAAGTTGTCGTTGGCCGTCAAAGAAGAGAAGAGATCTTTTTCAAAGAATTAGTAATAAATCTTATACAAAACCGATGTTTTTATGAGCAGAGGAAACATTTGATCATTTTTAGAAAACAACTTGTCGCTATAGACTTTTTTCAGTCTAATTACATTTAACTGTACTCAGGTTCAATATAATTTCTAAAAAAGATTACTAGTTTCATTTGGCAATTAATAATTACATCAGGTAAGGTGTGGGGACAAGCGCACCAACGCAGTGCGTTGTTGCATTCACCATTTGTCGGTCTACTCCCAAGTCCTGCTGGGCGACAGTACCCATCTCATCGAAATACCTAGTCATTTGCCAAGACGATGTGACATGTGGTCGTCCAACATGAACTGTCAATCCATCGGATCTTAAAAGAAGAGAACATGATAAGCGGGGTTTAAGTGTTTGACCATAATTACATCACATTACTTAAATTAATGTTTACATATCTAAAAATGTTTTTGATAACTTTGCCTTTTAGTGTCCATTTGTGTTAAGGACTTGTGTGAAACAGCCGTTTCTCTCTAGCCTGACTTTGGTAAAGAAGTGTTCTATTCCTCTACATATGCAGTGTACGGAGTATATAAGGTCACAAGCTCTGATATTTCAGCGTCAATGTCATATGTAGATACACGAAATTGGTCGTTCATCTGTTTCTTAACCCAGAAGTAATTGTCATGAAATAATAACGAATATGTTATTATCAATATCATAGAAATATCACGAAGTTTTGAAGATACACATTCTGGGGAATTAGGGATTTAACAGGAAAAGATATCTAAAAACAGATGGGTAGAATTTCCCATCACAAAGATGGTAAATTTACAGTTGGAATTTGCTTTTCGATAGACCTCTTCTTTAATTAGACGGCATAGTATTTGCTACTCGTCATATTTTAATGTTTACAGAAGCAAATATATATTTGCTGACGATAGACAGTACACATTTTCATTTGATTGATAAGCTACATTTCAAGACCGCAATGAAATTAACATTACCAATCTCTATCGTTAGAAATAGTTTATATTGACTCAAGCGTTTTAAACGATATCCTATACTCAAAAGCCTGGCTAAAACGTTTACATTTCCGCTTACTATATTTTATATTTTTCGGTATTTGGAGAATATTTTTCTTGTGTGCATTAATTCTCTCATTTAATAATCATTTACTGTGAATATATCTGTTGAGCTCATTCCAATCTTCGTCTTCCCTGCTTTCATAAACATACGTATATATTTGCGCATGTGCAGTGTGTAAGCGTACATTGCCTGTGTTTATATATATATATATATATATATATATATATATATATATATATATATATATATATATATATGCGTGTGTGTGTTTGTTGTGTGTGTGTATGTGTGTGTGTGGTGATACAGGGATTTGAGATAACGATAGCAATCATCAGAAAAGTTTGGTGGGTGAGTCTGGAAGTCGAAACTTGTGTGGAAGCTCTTCGTAAATATATACAGGATGCGAATGGTAAATTGTCGCCATTTTATATATTTAATTTCGCGCATGCACATTGTTTGATTTTGAGTTTGTCGACTACACGGTATAGTAGGCTAAGTTGGGCACTGTCTGTGAGAAAAACAGCACCAAAACGCAATTCACTCTGCCAAATATTTGGAAACGACATACTGCTCTGCTTGGCTTTCATGCCGGATGCCCCAAAACGAACATTTCAGAGTGTTTGGGTGTCAATCTGACGACTGCAATCTGAGGACATGTACCAAGAGTGATAAAACCATGATCACTCCAAAGACCATGATGTTAACTGGTTGTCATGGTGTTTGGAGTGATCACAAGTGATGGAGACGTTATGCTTCCAATCATCTTCCCACACGGCTTCAGACTCAACACGTAGACCTACATCAAGTGTTTGGAGGAGGTAGTTCTGCCTTGGGTCAAGAGGGTGGTTGCTATAAAACCTTATGTCTGGCAACAGGACACTGCACCATGGTACACAAGCAAGAGAACCCAGTCATGGCTGTCAGACAATTTCTGCAACAACATCACCCCTAACATCAGGCCACCTAACTCCCCAGACTGCAACCCCGCTTTATTAATATGTGTGGGGCACAGTTGAGTGAAAGACCAAAAAAATTCTCTGTAAAACCAAAGATGAACTGAAGGCAAGGATCATGGCAGCATTCACCAACTTAAACAGGGAGACCTTGTTGAAGAATTTCAGGAGATTCCGAAGTAGTCCGGAGGCTGTGGTTGAATCCAATCGCGATTTTATTGAATAAATTTACTCTTTAGTATTTCAAGATATGTTTATGTAATTTTGGTAAATATATCTGTTAAAATGAGAAGTCAGTGTTATTTTCATTTTTGCATAATTTGGAAGGTGGAAGGCGGCGAGCTGGCAGAAACGTTAGCACGCCGGGCGAAATGCTTAGCGGTATTTCGTCTGTCTTTATGTTCTGAGTTCAAATTCCGCCGAGGTCGACTTTGCCTTTTATCCTTTCGGGGTCTAAAAATTAAGTACCAGTTGCGTACTGGGTCGATCTAATCGACTGGCTCCCCTCCCCCAAAATTTCAGGCCTTGTGTCTTGAGTAGAAAAGAATATTCACGCGATGAGGTTCGTGTTTTCTTTGAAATCTTGATGTGAGTTATAAGTTGTTAAACTGTGTGTACCATTTTTGGGGGGACCCTCTGCATATATATTCATCAAATGAATAAGTATGAGAGAGACTTACACCTCAAGGTAACAAGAGTTTCCTAAAGAATATAGCAAAAGTATGGCGACGGAGAATGTTTTCCGTGTTTGTTTGTTTTCAATTAGAATTTTCTAAATGTGTTGAAGCTATATGAATGAGGAATTGCTTAATTCGAAGGAAGCTGTAGATGAGCGCATAGCTTTCACTTCCTAACTCCCTGCTTATATACAATAAAGTTATACATCTTATGCAATTGGAAAGTAAACTTTGCTATCGGCAAAAGATATTTGTGCTAATTCAACAAAATTAAAATTCACTTCATTTTCCTCATTAAATTATTAAAAATTTAGTAGAAAATTATAATTTTCGACTAAGTGCCTTATTTTACATTGTCAAACTAGGCAAGATATATTGTAATCTATTATGTTTTTTTCTCTTTTTTTTTTTTGAGCAATGAAAACGAACAGGTGATTGAGCTTATACGCGGTCATTTTACCAGCAAGAAGTAGCAACCAAATCTCTCTAACAACTTTAACTCCAAAAGTGAAAGACATATTGAATTATGTCCAAAATATACTGTTGGGGTTGGGTGGGAGATAGGTATAACCATGGTTTATATTCCTTTTGATTATAGGCCCATCTGATCAGTGTTGATATGATGCTAAACTCTATCTTGTTTGTATTAAGGGAAAAGAGACGGTGTGTCCGAAACCTGAAAATAAAGGCCCAAAACATATTATTTACGTTCTGAGCCCTTATTCTTGATTATTACACGATGATAACTACTGCTCGTCTAACTATTCATGATATATATATATATATATATATATATATATATATATATATATATATATATATATATATGGAGAGAGAGAGAGAGAGAGAGAGAGAGAGGGAGAGAGAGGGAGAGAGAGAGAGAGAAGTCTTGATGAAGAACGATGTGATTAGCTGTATAATAAATCTTGGATGTGCAAATCTCGGTTCTCCTGGTCTTTATTAATTTCATTATATATCTGTATTAACACATATCTCACCCACACTTTTAAAGGTTACTAGTTATCAGGGAATCATTATTTTTTGTTCTTGAGCCATCGGACTCACAAGGTCGGTCACCCGCTGCACGGGAAGCCTGTCTCTTACAGAGTTTAAAGCCAGCAGTTTCGAGGAGAAAGGCCAAATCGATTATATCGAACTCAGCACTTGAATTGTAGCTTTATTTTATCGACCCCGAAGCGATGAGACGTAAAGTGGAATTTGCTGGGATTTCAACTCAGAACATAAAAGACGGAAGAAACGGCCGCTTAGCATTTTGTCCGAAATACTAAAGATTCTGCCAGCTCAGCGTCTTGATTTATTGCTTACAAACATACTTTATTCTTGTTGTTGTTACTGTAGCTTAATCTCTGATCATCTCTATAAAACCTATCCTTAAAACATTTTCAGTCTTGCCGATTCTGTTTCTTTTTTAGGACCCTGCAATATGTCGTTGGTTCCTTTAATTTCCTTGGCAAGCAGAATCCTCTTGAGATTGGCATTTGGTGGAGGGGTGTAGTGATACCCGATCCCTACCAGGCATATAACGGTGTCATCTTCACTAATCTTACTGACCAAACATCTTTCCACATTTAATTGACTCAATGGACATCTCTTAATAGACTGTAATTGGACATTAAGCGATAAATGAATTATAGCTTAATTGATAAAGAATGTTCAGGAGATAATTCTCAATAAGCTCGTTATTGCTTCAAGCAAATCGTTAATGGACTTGAAGTGGCTTTGATAATGATGGTGTTTTATAATGATGCTGACATAATTCTATACATTTTGAATAGTTTTAATACAGGTAACAGAAGATAGACGAAACTAGGTGCCATAAGTTATCAAACCTGGTATTTTACCACCCAGATCTATCGATCACCTACAGCAAAAATAGAGACACTAATTTTATATTTATTACGGCAAATGGCCATTAAGCGTTTGGTTTCACTATATATACTAAAGATTACACTAACTCATTTGCACATAGCCATTCAATTTTTGATTCGGTAGCGAGTCGGACAAAATGCTTAGCACCATTTCTCCGCTTTTTAAAATTTCTAAGCTCAAACCTCGCCGAAGCCAACACAGTCTTTCATCCCTTCGGATCTATAAAGCAGAATACCAATTAAGAACAGGGGTCGATGTAACAGATTTGTCCCTCCCCTCAAAATTTATGGCCTTCAGCTAAAATTAGGAAAAAAAAAAAAATTATTATTTTGCTTTGTCTTAGGTTCGGCGTTATTCCTGGTAGCGATTATATGGGTAGGGGGTTACTAACTAACTGTACCCTTAGGTATACACAAGTTTTCAGCAATCTTTCAAGTTCTTAGGACATCTGATAATCTTTGATGTTCCTAAAAGACAAATTTTCTCTAATAATAATAATAATAATAATGATGATAATAATAATAATAATAATAATAATAATAATAATAATAATAATAATAATAATAATAATAATAATAATAATGATAATAATAATAATAATAATAATTATTATTATTATTATTATTATTATTATTATCATCATCTTTCAATTCTGTTTCCGTTTCTTGCCGAGTGTCTTCCTGACACCTAGGGCAGAGAAACGCACTGTATACATTGGTAGGCCACAAAAATATACACACCAGATTGTTCATTCACATCAGAGAAAAAGACGGAAAGAAAACAGAAAAAAAGGAAGAAGTAAACAAGGGGAAAAGGGAGAGAAAATTCACAGCGACAATGCTCTTCTCAATAAGTGTAACGAACCAGTTAAGACAACCTTTTGCACTTCCTGTATGGGTGGTAAGCCAGGGAACACTCTCAAATAATTTGCGGTTCCTTTTTTGATCATTCCAAGTGCTCCTACCGTCACTGCTATCGTAACCGTCTTCAGATGCCACATCTTTTCGATTTCGATGAGCAACGAAAACTATTTGAAGTCAAATTAATGTGTCTATATACATAATTTATATTTCGTTTTTCTTCTTTTTACAGGTCTTTACTGCAACGGAACATTCGATTCGATCTTATGTTGGCCAGCTACAAAAGCAGGAGAAGTTGTTCGACAAAAATGCCCACGTTTAAGAGGACTTGACCCTAATCGTAATGTTCTTTTTTTTTTTTTCAGTATATATTCTTTTGTATTCTATGTTGCGATCTTAATGTTGCAGTTGATGCGTGTTTTTGCTGTTATACATGATGGTCACGTGATGTTATTGACGAGTATTTATGGTGTGAATGTGGTGGTGGTGGTGGTCACGGTGGTTGTATATCACCTTTGAGAATTTAGGCGTTAGATTTAATACATTGCTCGCTGTGATAACTAGACTCGATCCTTGCGTAGCTGTCCTAGGGTTAAATAACCGGAACACGTCTTCCTTGCTTCTTCCGGCAAAAGATATTATGACCGCTGCCCCTCCTTACCTGACTAACGAATAAAGAATAAACAACACATATGAAGTGACTGTTGTTGTTGTTGTTTAGCTCCAGGTTAGTCCTGATGTAGCACACTTATGATCAAAGCTATTCGAACTGCGAGTTTCTTTATTTTGTCTCTCTTTCTCTCTCTCTGTTTGTGTGTGTGTGTGTGTGTGTGTGTGTGTGTGTGTGTGTGTGTGTGTGTGTGTGTGTGTGTGTGTGTGCAGTGGGCCTTGAATTACGTAATACAATATATCTTTTTCTTTTTCGAAGACAGCGGAGTATCATTTGATAGAGATTTGACTTCTATTTCTAGCACGGCTAATGCACTCATAAAGACTTTTGTTGTCGCTTCATAGCAGAGATCATCATTTATTTTTAAGTCATGTAATCATAACACTTTGATATAACAACGTAATCCCGATTTTAAAGATAATTGATAGATTATCTGTGACACTATACAATGTTGATATAAGAAATGTAGTCGAATGCAAATTCTAACATAAAATAAACTTTGAAAAGCAATCATTATCGGTACGAGATTTATCTGTACTTCGACCTTTCAAAAGGTGTCTTCCGTACTTGTTTACCAATCACCGAACGTTTTTAACAAATATGTAGACTCGTTACAAATTTCTATTTAAATGTAGATTAGAAAACAAGCGACTATCACATCACAAGGATTTGTCAAACTTATATCTGTATAAAAGCAATGGAAGAATTTCTAGTTAATGGCGTCTCGAAGATGATTTCAAAGTTACAGTTAAGCAAGTTGAGCGACTTCGTAGATAAACCGATAAAATATTTCTTTTTAAATATTTGTACATACTTGTACGAGTTGTGTATGTGTATGTGTGCGTGTAGATGTGTATGCGTCTGTGTGTGTGACAAAGAGATGCTGCACGTGTGCATTTGCTCGGAAGAGACAGCCTCTCTCCCGTTCTTTTCTTTCTCCTATGTTTAAATGGATGAATCCCCCAACCTGAGAAAACATGCGAAAGTATATTTTAGTTGCAAAAAGTGAAACCTTGTTACTCTCACTTCTAACAATTCAATGAGATAAAAAAATAAATAAATAAAACCAGAGAATCTTCAGAAATAAATGTTGTAGACTACCATTTCTTTTTTTTATCAAATTCTATCTTCTAAACGTAATTGTTATCGTTAAAGCAGATCTGCTGGAAAGTTGCATTCAAATGTCTTTCATCATGAACGGTCTGCTTAAAACAACGCTGTTTCCATTCTCGTCAGCTCAGCCTTTAAAAATATCATAGCAGAGCACACACGTAAACTAAATGCTTAGCATGAGAGATGCGGCTATTTCACTGCATATGAACACCATTTGCTCTTTATCTTTTAAACCAGAAATCTTTTGGCAAAAACTTTCATCGCACCAGAGAAGTTAAGGCTTCCACTTGTCCATAATTCTAACCATTTTGGAACTTTATCTCTTACGCACTCTTTCGTAACGAACTTTTCATTGTTGCTTTCCTCATATTATTTATTCCTCCTCCACCCTTTATTCTGCCTCCACCCTTTATTCCACCTGCGTTTTTCACACACCATTTACATTCACCTTATACATCTAATGTCATACTTACACGACGATCATGGGCAAGCAGTCTTAAAATGATATCTATATAAGAACACACTCATTTACGTACAACATACGGTCTTCATTTACAATATGTTTTACAAGAAAGCATATCCATAAGAGTCGTTACCTCAGGACGAATACTGCAGCATATGGCCTGCCAACGGTGTATCTACATTAAATATTGCATAGATAGGTTTATTTTAATCTGAAACTGCCTCAATACAGTATATCCAACATGTGTGTATGTGTGTGTGTGTGTGTGTGTGTGTGTGTGTGTGTGTGTGTGTGTGTGTGTGTTTGCTAGAGTGTACGTGCATGTGTATGTGAGTGTGTGAACGCGTGTATGTATGCGTTTATATGTGTTAAAAAAGAGATGGAAATACTGGCAATTACGCATATATGTATCTGTGTGGTTGCGTATTAGTGTGTGCTTTGTAATATTGGACATGTCTGGCGAAATATCAAACAGATAAACTCATGGTATGAATTGATTTTCTTAACTTTTCAGAAATATTTTGCTTTAATATAACGTATATGATACATCATTATGTTAGTACATGATAGTATACTAAGAGTAACAACAAAACACTTCCATTACATTAAACAATTATTAACTGTGAACTATTTTATAAAGTAATTAACAATCGTGCTGTCTTTAAAAAAAAACATGAATTATTAAAATTTTACAATAATAACCGAAAATCTGCTTTGGCGCATGATTTTTTTTCCTTTCATGCTCACAGCTGTCGGTGGTGTATATAACGGATCTCACAATTAGTTAATCAAATAATCAATATTTATTTATCTCTGAAATAATGTGAGCCCCATGAAAACGTTCGCCCGCATGACCATAGAGAAATAACAACCAAATCTCTTAATAACTACACCCTACTGGTTTTAATAACGATGTATACAATGGACATTATCATTACTAACATACAAAAATGTGCGGATCAAAGCTCGCTCGCTTTTGATCATATGTATGTTCAATAAAGTCTGACCTGATGCATCATCATCATCATCATCATCATCGTCAACAACCACAGCAATCAGATAATTTGCAGTATTATATATTCTTTGATATACGAACAGCAGACATACTGTGGTGGCCTTTTAACCAACCAACTGGCCGTTAAAACAATAATACCTATGATAAATCAAGAGATCCCGCCCCTTATTGGCCACAAAAAGGGGTTTTGTGTCTAGTGTGAGTGACTGTGAGGTAAGAAGCTTGCTTCTCGACCACATGGCTCCGGGTTCTCGTTAGCATGTCAGGCAAAATGCTTGTAGACCCATTTTGAGGTCGATAAAATAAGTACCACTTGAGCACTGATGTCGATAGTATCAACTTACTGTTCTCCAAAAATTGCTGGCTTTGTGATAAATTTGAAACCAATGTTTATTCCGCCTGAGTTGTATAAAAAATCTCCTAGTCATTCTGCCATCAGAAATTCAGTGATTGACTGGTTGGAAAACAATCAGAAATGAAGTTATTATTCACAAAATATATGATAAGAAAAATATAACACACTGCTGCATGTCGTATTTAAATTTTCATGGTTATAGCTATCGCCATAATCTTCTTAAAGTATAACATAAAGATTTTTTTGGCAAAAAGAAAAATATCAACAACATACCAACAAAGAGTAAAATTTATGCAACGGTTGTATATGAGAAAATACTTCATTTCCTTATTTTAGTTTTATAAAGTTGATATTTTATTCAAACATTTTCTGATGGAAATTAATGCACATATAGGTTTGGTTTCTTTTCAAACGCAATATATTTTCATTCAACTTTTAAGTATACGACATCTCAAATAAACTATAAAAGGTAATTAATTGTCTTTTCTCTGTTGTATTTCAATGGAATTACAAAAGCATTATTATAGCTGACAGCAAGAAAGAAGAAAATTATAGGATACTAGTAATAATAATAATAATAATAATAATAATAATAATAATAATAATAATAATAATAATAATAGTAAATGCAACAACAATGCATTAAAACGCATTCATTGTAATAAAATAACTTAGTAGACACATCAAGGGAGAATGAGAGACATACAGAGAAACAGACTGACATACGTGTCTGTTGTCTGTTGTCTGTATGTGTAGCAGCATTGCAGGTAGAATATTTGGACCATGATCATTGGGTCACGGGTTTGAGTCTTGGGCTCGTCCTTTGCAATGGGGACGCGTATGCACTCACAAATGCCTAAACACAAACAAAGGCCTGTAGGGTGAAAGTAAATTTTTAGACGTCTATGTGTAATTAATACATATACATTGACACACACAGAAACACACACACACAAACATCAATATATATATATATATATATATATATATATATATATATATGGGTGAGAAAGTTGGTATGTGAAAGCACGTGGTTGGATGTATAAAAGATAATAAGAGTGAAAAACTACAGAAGGCTTGTGTTACATGGTTAAAGTATATATTTAAATTATGTCAGAAAAATGTTAGAAAAATGTTATAAAAATGTTATAAAATCTTTTTGGTATATAAACATTGTATTTTGAGAAATAACCGGTTTCGTGTTGTCTTTTCAAATTTCTCTACTTCATTGTGTCGTGTTCGTTCCAGTCTGAGAAAGAAGAGTTCTAGATAGGGGGAGGTAATTAGGGATTTCTTCCGGTATAGGGGAGATAATCGAAATATAGGAGGTGGTAGAATTTGATTAATTTACCATGGTTTTGTTCTATATTTTCCCCCCCCTTTTTTTCTCAGTGGGGTGATGAATTTCTTTATTTAAATGTGTTAGCAATGGTTAAGTTTGGGTTTGTATATATATATATATATATATATATATATATATATATATATATATATATATATATATATATATATATATATATATATATATATATATGTATATATATATATATACACATTTATACATACATACATACTGTCTGATTATCTATTTGTCTATCCGTCTATCTATCTAATCTATCTATCTATCTATCTATCCATCTATCTATCTATCTATCTATCCATCTATCTATCTACCTATCTATCTATCTATCTATCTATCTATCTATCTATCTATCTATCTATCTATCTATCTATCTATCTATCTATCTATCTATCTATCTATCTATCTTTCAGCCTATCTGCCTACCTATATTTCTATCTATCCATTTAAAAAAAAAAATCCCGATGTTCTAAAGAAAATCCCCAAAAAGCATTTGTTTTATACGAAAGAACAAGCTGTTTGTACATTCACAAAATTTTAATTGACAAGTTCGAGAAAGCAACGAAAGCGTTAATAATAATGAAGAAATAAATTTTTACAAAATTCTGACGACCTTTTTTCTCAATATTCAATTTCTGTACATCACACCTAACATTCTATACATACATACATACATACATACATATATACATATGATATATATATATATATATATATATATATATATATATATATATATATATATATATATATATATATATATATATATATATATATATATATATATATATATATACATACATACATACATACATACATACATACATACATACATACATATTTGTATGTATGTATAATACATGTATATGTGCGTGCATGTATGCACCCCCAGGAGAAACGAAGACTACGATATAAAGACTGAGTAAAGCCCCTCGTTGAAGCATGTGAAATATCGGTGGTGATTTCGACGCTGACGGTGGGAACGAGTAAAGGAAAGAGTAGCTTCTTTTTCCCCAAAACACACGCATTTTTCATGATTAACTTCAGAGAGCAACTCGAAAACACGTTGGGCTGGCAGTGAAGTTAATGGCGGAAGGTTAATCTGTGATGTCGACATTAAAGGCCAACGAAGCTACAATTGTAAAATAAAAATTTTTCTGAGTGCACAATCCCTTTAGTAGTAATTGATGGTCTTCTTCGGTCACGTGTGGAGTGTCAATATCATCATATAGCTGTGTGTGTGTGTGTGTGTGTGTGTGTGTGTGTGTGTGTGTGTGTGTGTGTGTGTGTGTGTGTGTTGTGTGTGTTGTGTTGTGTGTGTGTGTTGTGTGTGTATGTGTGTGTTGCAAGAAGGTTTATAGAGTAATCTCCCTTTACTAAGTTTCTGGAAGCATCTGTGTCATGAAACGTAATTCTTAATTATTCAAGAAGCATAGCGTTTTTCTTGGAAGTTTCTAGAATATCTAGCATTCCATTAATAAAAACAGCTTGCTAACCCAGCTCTTTGCTTCTTAGTCGATTAGACTCAGAGCCATTCACGTCATTGCTATGTCCGTCTGTTTCTCTACGCCGCATGACTGAAAACCACCACTTAGCTGTTACTTCTACATTTTCTATCTCTGAACTTTCTTGCATAGATTACTTCAACTAGATTCTACATTGTGATTATGTATCATCATCGACTAGTAAATAAAATATATTGTTATGTAGTAAATATATATGTCTTAAATTTATTCTTCATCTCTGTAAGAACTCTTGTAATAATAGACACGCTGTCACATCGACACCTGGTACTGAATATATATTCCCACTACAAATGTTTGACGTAAAAGGTTCGAGAGCAGCTTCTGACTGATATAATTTGAAGGCGTAGGCATGGTTCTATGGTTACGAAGCTCGCGTTGCATCCACGTGGTCTCGGGTTCACTCCCTCTCATATCAATCACCTTCGGGAAGTATCTTCTTATATAACACCGCGCTAACCAAAGCCTTGTGAATGGATTTCGTTAACGGAAACTGTGTGCAAACCCATTGTAATTGTGTGAAAATGTGTATGTGTTTGAGTGTCTCTATGATTTTTTTTGTTGCTGCTTAACAACGACGTTGGTCTGTTTACGACTCTGTAACATAGCGAGAAAAGAGAATAAAAAGAGAATAAGAACAAGACGGTACCACAGCATGGCCGCTGTCCAATAACAAACGATAAAATACAAACTATAAATACGTTTCAACAAGCAAGAGAAAGCAAATTCTATTCCGACGTTTCTTATTATTCTTCCCAATTTCAAACGTGATCGTTTCATCCATTTGTGTCTCTTTCATTAACCTAAATAATTCATCACAACATTTTCAGCAAACTTCTCATGTAATTTACAGTGATTTCATTTTGAAAGAACGTTGTAGAAATTTCGACACAAAATGTCACCCTTTATCTTTTATTATCCAACAACGATTTCAATGGATTCGGGTTTGTCATGGCATCTGCCAACTCCACGGTACATTTTGCACATCCAGCAGCGTAAGAATCACAGACAAATTTCCTTTGTGTTTGTTTATATGAAGATGCGAATCTCTTCCCATATAAAATCTGTATTATGGATCTATTGTAAAGACATCAGGCATATTTTAATATTTGTTCATACTTTCCATGTGTTTTCGCGTGATTAGATTATATTTAACATAAGTATAAGTTCCATATCGAATTCGATCTGCCAATTAATAGAGATTTAAGAATATGAAAGATTACAGGTAGATGCGACATCATTTCTATAAACTCTGCGTGATATGACAACCTGGGTATGCAATTATTTCTCGCCTCAGTGAAATAAATGCTTGGTGTTGAAACATAATTATAGATTTATATCTACAGCAACAACACGTTCATTTTGAATTTACTAAAAACGTGCAAACAAACGTATTCCTTCACAGGTTCCTTCTATTCCTCGCCTCCATATGGAAAAGATGGAAAGGGAATACATTGAATTTATTAAAGTTCGTTGCATCTATATTATTTCGAAACTGCCACCTCTTCCATTTATATCAATCCATACTCAATTTCTATTACTTCTTTAATATTGCATGATTTCTTGTCTGTTCAGAAATAAATTTTATCATTTAATTGGAGAAATGTTAAAAAAAGAAGAAAACAATTAGTTTTAAATCTCTGAGCGAGAAGTAAGTAGTAACTATACTACAGAGTAAAATATATTTGCCAACGTAAATTGGCAGTCCTGATTGAGACGATGTTACTACCTATTTTTAGCCCCAGGAAAACATCTGTCAATTTACGTTCGCAAACAGATTTTATTCTGCAGTACTGTTATTACTTCTCGCTCAGAGATTTAAGACTAATTGTTTTCTATACGAGATCAGTGACTGTGTGTCACTTTAATAGTGCATACCTCCAACAAGGTCTAGCGTTGCCATCTCTTGCCAACGGTTATCCAGTGCTGATGAAGATAAATATCCCAGAAACCATGGTCCTCAGGTACCGTTTAAGGCTGAGAGGAGACATTAGCTCGCTTGTTCGAGGTATAAGGATGTAGTTGTGCGTCGGTAGCCAGCTGGAAAAGATATTTTCCTGGGGCTAAAAAAAGATGGTAATATCGTCTTACTCAGGAATGCTGACTTACGTTGGAAAATAAATTTTACAATGAATTTACAATAAAGTTTACAAAGATTGCGTTAAAATACGTTAAGAGGTGCAAAGATTATTAAATTATGTGGTTTTGTATAATAGTTTCCGCGATATATATCAAATACATACATACGTACGTACATATATATATATATATATATATACATACACGCACGCACACACACACACACACACACACACACACACACACACACACACACACACACACACCGATATATATATATATATATATATATATATATATATATATATATATATATATATATATATATATATATATATATATATATATATATATACATATATCCACTTACGTCGACAACACCAACTTAGCATGTGTACTGAAATAAAAAGTTCATTGCAACAACCTTAATAAATAAACATGATTCTGAAGCGTGCGAAAACAGACAATGCAAGAAGAACAAATAATGTGAAATGGCTGACGACGCGCGGCCTGTTACAGCCATAGTGAAAGTAGGAACCGCAACAAACAGTAATTGACTGAATTGGTGCTCTTACACATGACCTTTTACACATGACCTTTTACAGATGACCTTCCAAACGACTTCTACAAGAGCAAGTGGAGTTGAAATAGGCGTTAACGCCTAAACAGCTCCATTCTCAAGTGATTGCTTATTCCCTATCAAGCAGATTTGTTTTCAATGTGTCATTCTAGCATTGCGGATATTGATGAGGTTAAGAGCTAATCATTCTAAGTGGCTCCGCAATCAAGGAACTGCGCAATATTTCTTAAGCATTTTCAATACTGAATCGCCTTATGCATAAATTATTCTGTAGATTCTTGCAGGTTTCTCATTATCATTCTTCTCAATGAGCCTATGGTCATTATGTTGTTCTTGTACCTTTTGTGTTGTTCTTGTACCACATGTAACAATTAGCAATGTGTTCTATCATAACAGATAGAGGCAGATGATTAACTTTTAATCCTAGTTCTTGTATTAGGCTGTCTTAACCGGATTAGTAAGAACGTTAATGGGAAATGTAAGCAGATGTTGTTTTCGTATTATGTCGTAGATACTAAATATCGTGGTTCTTTTAATGTTCACTGCAGCTTCCTTTTCCAGTACGGACATAAAGATATCGTTCTCATTTTTAGTCACTTTAATTTAGTCATTCACATTGGGTCTCTGCTTGCTGAGATGAAAATATAGTTTCGAAAGCTTCCTTTGTTATAATATAAAATTCATGAACAATGGAGTATTAAGAAATGTATAAACTTCAATTTAAAAACGAAGCAAACTCTAAGGTAGCGAATGGAAGATTGAGCTGCTTCTCGACAGTGAGGCTACTTTGACTTAAATATCGTGTGTGCTACACATGAACGCTGTTAGTGCTTTTTAATGGTATTGCATCTTTTTTTTTTTTTTTTTTTTGTTTTTATTGAAAGTAGCAATATAGTGATTCAAATGAGATGAAATGGCATCTTGTGTAATTAGCAATATTTATAAATTGTAATTATTAGTCTTTTAAAGCTATCTTGAGAATTTTCATTTAGATATTGAATGAGGACAAAAGCAGTGTATTTGCGGTTAATGTTTCATTTGATAAAGTTTTTCAAATGAGAGAGCTAACGGATGTTGAGTTTTAAATTCCAGATATTTTAAAGTTGTTGTGTCGTTATTAACTTCTTATTTTAATTACATAATGCAAAAGTCTCCTTATTAAGTTTAATTATAGCAAAAAGTGTGATTGCTACCATAGTGAATGCGTGTTTTGCGGAAACGTTCTCGGTCGAAAAGGTTGAGTCTTTATGTAAAATGATTTTTTTCTATGAAGCTTTCACACCATCAAGACTTCCTAATCATTAATAAAGAAAGCATGTAATTAAAGCTAATAAAACTGCTGACTATAAAAACAACAGAAAACTAAAATGTTATCTTGTATATTTATTTTTAATACAACCCGGTATATTTGTAAATATAAAAAATAAATGTGCAAGTCAAAGTTTTGATCGTCGTTGTTAACTGTGCATATGACGATTTATTATCGGTTGGCTGATATTAACACGCATCAACAAAGAATCTATTTGCTGAATTTATAAATAAGAGCTTCGACTCATTTTTCATTAATCCGGTGTTGCTTCTGGTTGAGGAGACACATCGATGTCAAAACGCCAGCTGTCCTAGAGTCCCTTGCGTTAATAAATCTCGTTTATCCTGTAAACACACATTCGACATGAAATGTACGTTTTGAATAATAATCTAACTTACATATTTTGTCCAAAAACCTCCCAAAAGACAAAATATAACATAGCAAATTAGACGAAGTCAATATTGTATTATATATAATAAAAATTGTTGCAAAGAATAGCTGTAGGCAAAGAATTGCTGAGATCATAAAGGTTCTGTCAGAAACTGTTATCTCAAATGAGATGCGCTTGTGTTTGTATGTATGTATGTATGTATGTATGTCTGTTATGTATGTATGTCTGTTATGTATGTATGTATGTATGTTATGTATATATGTATGTATTTATGTATGTATGTATGTATGTATTTATGTATGTATGTTATGTATGTATGTATTTATGTATGTGTGCGTATATTCAGGTACCTCCGATAGTCTAACATTAAAATATAATTCAATTCGAAGATAAACTGATGAAATGTCTGTGAATACTAAACAAACACTAGCTGAACTATAGATTATTTCTAAATTATTCCTAAGATCACATTGATGAAATTACAATCGTCGATGTCAAGGCCCGACCCATATCGTTTCTACCTAACTTTAATAATGATTCTAAACTGATAAAAGATACAGTATATAAAATTTAGTAAATTACCTACGGGCTGACACGACTAGGTGACATATTTTGATTGTTTTAAAACGCTGGTATAGTAAAAACCAAGTTCCAGCGGAAAATTAAGTAAGATTGCAATGATCTAAAAGCAAAAGTGAAATGTGGCACATTTAAAGAAAAATCTGTGTGGTCAGAAGCTTGCTTCCCAACCACATGGTTCCGGGTTCAGTCCTACTGCGTGACACCTCGGGCAAGGGACTTCTACTATAGCCTCGGGTCGACTAAAGCCTTGTGAGTGGATTTGGTAGACGGAGACTGAAAGGAGTCCGTCGTATGTATGTATGTGTGTGCGTGTGCTTATTATTTGTGCCTGTGTTTGTCCGACCCCGCCAACCATCGCTTGACAACGTTGATGTATATGCGCCTCCGTCACTTAGCGGTTAGGCAACAGTAAACGATAGAATAAGTACAAGGCTTACAAAGAATAAGTCCTGGGGTCGATGTGTTCGACTTAAAGGTTGTGCTCCAACATGGCCGGAGTCAAATGACTGAAACAAGTAAAGGAATAAAGGAATCAATTAAGGATATATAAACTGTATGCAAAAGCTATTTTCCATATAAAACTCAAATGGCTTTCCAAAGGAATTTCCTTAATAACATTTATAAACCATATTGACCTTCCATGAAAGCGAAAAAGGACAGAAATATTCCTGAAAAAATAAGAAAACCATAAAATGTTATATAGCTTCAATAATATTTCGAAAGCGTAAATGGGTATCAATTTTACTTCAAGGAAAATTGATTACATTGATTTAGAATAAAAGTGAATTGAAATCCATTTTAAAGAAAGATAGGAAGATTTGCACACAAATTTATTAAAAATATATTGCTGAGCGAACATGCCTGGATTGATAGAAATAGGTTGCTTATTTAACGGAATGGATACTGAAACATATTATGGACATTTCTTATCATTAAAGTCTGATAGGAACGAAAAATTCTTTGATTTATTTGCTTTCGAGCAAAATCATGGATAATAGATCCATTTAATCATTATATTGGTGCAGCTGAAGAATTTCAATTAGAATTAATTTCATTATTAAGCAATAACTACAAAAATATAGGTGCTAATGAAGGAAATATAGACTTTTCGTAATTAAATAACCGTGAAACAGTATCAAAGTTTATAATCAACACCGGATTAATGAAAAATGAGTCGAAGCTCTTACTTATAAATTTATAAATTATCGTTTTTCAAAATCATATCTGGAGCAAACTGGTTTTTATTTAGTGAATATAATTCTGAATACACAAATATATAGGATGTATTTGATCAAAACGTGATATAAGAATTTAGAGCGAAACATCTCAGAACACAGCACATTTCAAAGACAAACACTAATCTCAAGGATCTCATTAAATAGTAAGTTCGAAAGACTTTTATTTCGTATTTATTTAGTTTAGAGGTAATTTGAAACTAGAATGTGCAAAATATTTTGAAGAGGCAGAGCCATGATTGAAAGAAAGATTGAGGAATATGTTCTAAAGAATAAACTACTTGGAAGTTTCCTTCGCATGAAAAAGAAGTAACACATACACACACACACACACACACACACACACATACATACATATATATATATATATATATATATATATATATATATATATATATATATACACGCAAATGTCGAACAATGAGAGTGAGTGCTCCACACCACATTGGTGTTGAGTACTCTAGTGTGTGTATATATATATATATATATATATATATATATATATATATATATATATATATACAGAAATATGAAAATGGAGGGGATCAAGAGGTGGTATTCATCAACTTTTAGACATTATTTTATGTCTATTTATTTATTTTTTTACATATGTAGGTATGTATGTATATAAATATATATATACATATATA
Source organism: Octopus bimaculoides (assembly GCF_046866305.1). Classification (NCBI taxonomy): domain Eukaryota; kingdom Metazoa; phylum Mollusca; class Cephalopoda; order Octopoda; family Octopodidae; genus Octopus; species Octopus bimaculoides. Next base: position 2,380,985 of record NC_142936.1, read on the forward strand.
TATGTGTATGTATATATATATATATATATATATATATATACGCACATATATACATACATACATACATACATATAGGTGTGTGTGCCCGCGTGTGTATGCGTATGTATGTATGTATATATGTATGATTGTATGTATTCGTTTAAAGGAGTTGGAAGAACTACTAACAACGTTCCAAGTAAAATGTTAGCTTCATAAAGTCGGTGTAACGAGCATTGGAAAGCTTCACTCACTCTTCCCCCTGTCGACTAATCAGCTGACAGTCGACTCGTTAAACAACACAGACAGATGGGTAATTACTATGAACAGCCCTTGACAATAACACCTGAATGTAACAGTTAGCTTCCGATATTTTGATATTAAATATGTCTCTTTAGTAATTTAAAATCACAAAATTCTATCAGTAATGAATTATTGGCTAGAATCTTCGTTGCAACATAATATTAGGCATCAAAACAATAACGAAGTGACAGCTCGACTTGTTATGACTTGAATCATGTAAATATAAAGATGCTCTGATGACAATGAGACTGTTAAACCATCTTACTGAAATTAGTTGCTTTTAAACTATTTTCTTTTTATTTGTTTGATTTCTAAATTTTATTCTGTCACACACAATACAATTAACCTCTTTCCATATTGATTATGAATATATATATATATATATATATATATATATAGAGAGAGAGAGAGAGAGAGAGAGAGAGAGAAAGAGAGAGAGAGAGAGAGAGAGAGAGAGAGAGAGAGAGTGAGGGAGAGACAGAGACAGTGAGAGAAAGAATGAAAGATTTTCTTAGAAGTTAATGGCTACAAAAAAAGAACATTTCTGAAAACCAGAATACCAAGAACCTTTCGGAGCGAGTCTTTAAAGGTCATCGTGAGCTCGGCAATGCATAACGTGCACCGTTTCGTCCCCTTTATGTAGGGGCCTGAGTTCTCGAGTATTTTACATGCGGTCGAGTATGGAATCTCCTCATCTCGTAATTGCCAGATATCGCTGGCCAGCAATGTCACGTATCTCCTTTCCGGGACTCTGAAGAAGGCGGATCATTGGAAATACGTTGTTTGAGAGAGTTCCCAGGAAACCCCTGAACACACGAGGATCATTAAGGACTCCCTTGTACCAGAGAGCATCCTGAGCTCCAGGACAGAGATTTTCGGACCATTCCTACATTTTCGAAAATTCCTGCTGGCCTTTTGCAATCTGCATGGCGGCACCACAACCGGAAACCAATAGCCAAGGCTGAAGGAAGACAATCGTTTACCTTCGTGGCGCTTAATGACCGCAGGATGGCAACCCGGCCGAAGATCGATGAACAATAGTAACGGAAGATAATGACCTAGCTTTTATCTACATTTAGAAACGAGGCTTTCCCCACTCTATATTTTAAAAAGGAGGGCTTAATTGTGTATGTATATCTAGAAATAATATACTTTTGTTTAACGAATATGTAATTTTGTCTTGCTGCGGAAATATAGTAGCAGCTAAGAGTACAAATCTTCCATATTTTGTATTTCTGGATAAGCATCAGAGATCGCTTCCTCCACCTCTCAACAAGCAAATACTGAAGAAATAAATCCTCTCATGTAAATGGTAAACAAACTATTACTAGTGTAAAGCAATTTACTTAATGATATGTGGTTGACAGCTGGAATTTAGTAACAGACATTCAATCATGTCCACACACGTGGTACATACACATACACACGCACACCCAAACACGTTTATATATATATATATATATATATATATATATATATATATATATATATATATATATATACATAGATACATACATACATACGTACGTACGTAAGTGTGTGTATGTATGTATGTATATATTCATAAGCACACTGATGTACACACCCGCACGCAGAAATATTTATTCAACCTGTAAATATAATTAAAACAAGGACCACATTCTCTCTATGATTCGAAGTAATGCGAGAGGTTTTACTTGTACAAATCCAGCAATGCTTTCACAATGACGCTAAACTTCTCTACTTTCAACACTGTCCATTACAATGGTTCACTAAATTAATTATCTCTGAGGAAGTTCATTTCTCTTTCTATAATGACGCCTGACATGAACCTGCTGAGGCTCAGTGGTTTCAGGGGATTTCTTTTAGACCCCTTAACTTATGATCAAACACTCATGATCGCATGATGGCGGTTTCGATTCCTGGACCCGGTGATGCGATTATTTATTGATCAAAATACAAGAAATATTTTATTAAAGAAACTTTCTGATTTTATTTCGGAGCTTCACATGATGGGCGTTGATGAGGCGTCGACGATACGATAACGGAATCGGTAACATAAGAAGTTTGCCATTTCCAAGATCCCCAAGTACTTATAGCCCGTCTCTTATATCTGCTTCATAACCTCCCCAGACGGTATCGCTAGCCCGTCCATACATTTGACTGTTCCTCTCTTCAAGACTAACACACCACACTTTCTCAGTCCGAACTCCAATCTGATATCAGTACTGAATTCTTGGGATTCATTTTTATCAAAGTTTGAGGTCATTCATGAATAACAAATGGTTGACTTTTTGCTAGCGGCTTTTGAATACCTACCCAGCTTTTGCTTTCCTCAGAATCAGTGCTAGTGGTATCAAGCACAGTACAAAAGTCAGTGGGGGCAGGCAGTCCCCTTGGAAGATACCCCTCCTAATTTCTACTATCCCTAAACTTCTTCCGTATGCTGTGAGGTCCGTCCTCCAATTCGCCATACTTTTTCCAAGCAATCGCTCAACATTCGATGCAACACCAAATAAGTTCATACACTTCATAATCCAAGAATGTGGCATCATATCGCACGCCTTACGATAATCGATCCATGACATGACTTTTCCTCCTCTTGCAGTCTCTAAGTACTGTTTTGTCTATCAGGGGTTGATCCTTGGTACCTCTGCACTTACGCTTGCAACCCTTCTGCTCATGTGGCAGGACTCCATATTATTAACATTTTCATTAGCATCTTCTTTCAATTCTGTTTTCATTTCTTGCGGAGCGTCTTCCTCTCTCTCTCTCTCTCTCTCTCTCTCTCTCTCTCTCTCTCCGTCTTTCTCTTTCTCTGACCCATTAGTTATGCTCATTGTACAACAATGATTACATAGTATTCATCACTATCCTAATACCACAATCGAATGCCAGAGTAAATTGTTTCTTGTCCTCAAATAGCTTGCAGTATCCCCCAGTGACCTATCCCATGTGCTTTCTAATTACAGTAACCAACAATCATGGGTCAGAAAATAATGTTAGATGAAATCCTTGCGTACACACTGCAACGATCGAAAATTAATGAACGACGAATTGTATCTTCTTTATCTTAATACTGCTTCTCCGACAAACAGTGCTTTATAGTGGCTCTCATTAGAAACCTGTAACAATTTTTATAAAGCAAACTGTCTCTTTTTGTCAAACAAGTTTGGAGTGACAAAAAATAAAGTATCATTTTTTCATACCCATTGAGACTAAGTCTTCGTTATTACAGACATCTAATCGATTATACACAAACGCCTAGTAAGAACCGTATCAGTCACCAACTGACCATTTGTAAATATAAATTCTGCATAATTTCTTGTGTGATTTTCTTTTCAATTGAAAGCATACACACACATACACACACACACACGCATGCACACAAGTATATTTATGTGTGCGTGTATATGTTTGGCCGTGTGTATTTGTATGTTAATGTGCGTACGTATATACAAGCATATACATATGTATGTATATATAGTTACATGCGTGATATATATATATATATATATATATATATATATATATATATATATATATATATATATATATATATATATATATACATACATACATACATATACATATATATATATATGCATGTGCAACTATTATATATATGTATATATATGTGTATGTGTGTGTTCGTATGTATGCATATATTCACGTGTATGTGTGTGCATGTGTAAGCATGGATGTTTATATGTGACATCACTTAAACGAGTGTTAAAGCTTGGGAGAATATGTGAAGTAGATGAGATAGGTGGTTGAAAGTGTGGGTGTAGTGCTTCGAGTGGGAGTATGAGGTGATGATGGAAAGTGGTGAGAGGGTGGAAAAAAGAACGACCATGTTAAGTGAGTATTATTGATGCAGAAAGGAAGATGTAGAGGATCAGAAATAGAGATAAAATAATTATCTTCCGGTTGGAATGAACAATGGAAGAAAATGAAGTTTAATGGAGTCGCTTGTACAGGGAGGGAGGTGACAGAGATAGAAAAGAGAAAGAGAGGGAAAAGGGGGAGGTAATGAAAGAAGAAAAATAGTAATGTAAGAGCAAATGATAGAAAGAGAGAATGAAATAAAATAAGGAATGCGAGAAGGAAGGGTAGGATGGAAGAAAGAAAAAGAATGAAAGAAAGAACAACGGAAAGCTAATAGGCAAGAAGGAAATAGAAAGTGAAAGAATGAAACTTGATATAACTGAAAGAAGGAAAATAATAGTGAAAGACAGAAATATCGAACGAATGATTGAATGAATGAGAATGAATAAGCAAGCAGAAAGGCAGGTTTAAAAACGGGATAGAAATGTAAAAGTGAAAAAAAGGAAATGTCCACTGCCATTACCGTTGACATAAGATGATAGATAAGTTATTTAGGTGAACACAATACGTGGACAGAAATAACCTCAAGTAATGGGGTACCTTCATAGTGAAGAAAGTTCGGGTTCTATTCTTCGAATGTTATCTTCTTTTCATACAATTTACTCTCGTGAAGGTTGCGAAAATAAGCTGTAAATTACACTTTACTTATGACGCAACACAGAATGAAAAAAAAGGGAATTATTACAAAAGAGAAATACGTAGGCTGGGCTTTATTCTGTTTCTTTCGTTTACTTATTTGATATCAGAACAATGACTTCGTTGGTTACGAGTTTGGAACGGGCTGGGTTTCTCGTGTTGCACGTGCTTGATGCAATGCAATTGGCGTGAGTGATAAGGGAGTGTCAGTAAATCGATGTAGAAATAATACCGCCAAGGACTTCGCTTGAGCCGTTCTTTTCATTTATATATATATATAGAGAGAGAGAGAAGGCTGAAAAGGAACACACGAGTTGATATATATATATGGAAAAAAAGTCAAGGAAGAAAATGCTAAAATAATTTAATAAAAAACATTTCAGTACCGGTTTCGGTCATTGAGACGTTTTTGAACTGTAAGTATGGAAAACAATTAAATTCTGGAAAAATTAAATGAAAAGTGTTTTGAAAGAATATTTGCAGCGACATAAAACTCCCTCATGCACTAAATATCAATCTGTAGAATATTCCTTTTATTCTTCTTGTTATTCTTAATATTTTCTTTTTTATTATTCAAAGGTTTGAGTGAACGTCGTTGTGGACTTGACGGCTATTGGTTGGGCAAATATCAAAATGAGACTTCAAATACAAATGGGTGGACAAATTACACAGGATGCTATATACCGGAGGTTTGGGATGTTTACAGTAAAATGTTCGTCGATAAACCAGAAGCGACCAAATTGGTGAGTATTTCATATCTCTTCTCCTTCTTTGTTTTATTTTTGCTCTCTTCATCTAGTTTTCTTTGCTTATTCACATATTTGAACTTTATTTTTTCTGTATACAAGCCTGCTCTGAATTTTCCTGTTTTTATAATAATAATAATAATAATAATAATAATAATAATAATAATAATAATAATAATAATAATAATAATAATAATAATAAGAAGAAGAAGAAGAAGAAGAAGAAGAAGAAGAAGAAGAATAACAACAACAACAATAACAACAAGAGTAAATGCCCTGTTGCAATACCAGTTACTGGCTGTCATGGCTTTGATCTTAAATGATTAGAAGTGTTATCATGTTTTGTCTTTTTGTCTTTGTATAAAAGATTGGCTACAACAAATGTTCTGCTCAATACCACAAATTTGCTTGTCAGTTGCTTGACTTTAACCAGCTGAGCATGTCCCTTTGAGATGCATTTCGCATAAAGAAGCGTGTTGGCGTACGTGGACGACATCACCATCATATTCTCAGACACCATGCATATCGAGGTAACATGCACTGCTCTAAGAAATTACGAGGTATTGACGGAAGCAAGACTCAATCAAGAAAAGATAGTGGGCTTGTTACTGGGCACCTACTGAGGCAGGCTAAGGCTTTCCAGAAGCGTCGGGTGCTGAACGGACCGGTTAAATTGTTTGGGATCTGGTTTGGTCTAAATCTCACGTGAAGAAAAACAGAAACGCTGTAACGAGCAAGGTGGCCTACGTCACCGGCAAATTGGCTGAGAGGAAGGTATCCCTGAAAGGTCAAGTAGAGATGACGAATACTTACATCGACACCATCATATGTTACTTTATGAGCGTCGTGTAACATGACTGGAATGCCTACTCTTCTGTTGTCTGTGGAAAGGACAGATTTTACAAATCAGTTATTTCATTTATAGTCACCATCTGCCGAGAAGGGAACTGGGCATGTCGTCACTGATGGATCGCAGGCGTACATTGAGGTTAAGGCATTTTCAGTTTTTCTTTAACAAAAACAGATGTGGTGGTTGTCGTTTCTTTTTCCACAGCTCATCTCGTTTACGGATCTTTAGCCCTGGATCAAGCGTAGACCAAGTAGGTCACCTGACAACCACACTGTCATAAACACTCACAACCAGTCAGGCAATACGGTAGATAAGTTCCATCGTAGCATGTTTTTACAAGGTTAGTAGGAGGAAGGACATCAAGGTATCAAATAAACTCTCCGGGCTTGGAAGTGCCGTCAGCAGTCCTAACCAAGACGTATACAGAGCGACGACATTCCTCTGCAACCACTCGTCCATTGATATTTGGAGTCTGCAGTGGTGTGTAGGACGGATCCGGCAATCATAATGATTCCATTGTGAAGATACCTCCTCGCCTTCCTTCGGGTAGGAAGGACAAGCTGTTTTCATCCTTTGGTGGCCTTAGCTAAATCGGTTGTGTGATGGACCAAACCGAACGTACTGAAAACATACACCGTATTCTTTCACCAAGATTTCATCAAATATCATTCAGAAAGGCGAGGGAAGTTCTATGTTCTAAGAAATGTGTTGATAGGTGAATGAAAGTGGCAAGGATGGTCCGAGTGAATGGGTCTTCACTGAGTATGCGCCTGTAGATTGAGCGAGGAAGATAGGGAGGGAACATTTACCTTAAAAGACAGAAGTTACCCCAGGTTTGGGGAACTTTTCTTTCTTTCATTGTGTTATCTTACTGTTTATTTTACTGTTTACACATTGAATGTTGAATTGTATTGAATCTTCCTGTACCCTCATCTACCTTCTGCAGATCTTTACTGGTTAATGAAGACGTCAGTAGTAGTAGTAGTAGTAGTAGTAGTAGTAGTAGTAGTAGTAGTAGTATCGTTGTTATTATTATTATTATTATTATTATTATTATTATTATTATTATTATCATTATTATTGTTATTACTATTATTATTATTGTTATTATTATTTAAGCCGACTTAATATCATTGCGTGCTTCCGCTTTACAAACGGACACATCTCTACACATCTTTGATTGTGTGCAGTTTTTAGCTTCGATTTTGCTATTTATCTGCTGTACTTAATGCGCTTTATAAAATATATTATTTCTCAGTCATTCAATATGTCTTTAGAACACCGTGTATTGTCATTATTCTTTGTATATTTCGAAGCTAAATTCGATTGATTATATTAAAAGATGAGAATTATCTTCGCTTCGTATTTTAACGAAAACGCTAAGGAATAAAGAAAAATGAAAATTCTCAAAACTTTGCTGCAGGGGAGAGAGTATTTTGTTCCAGTTTGCCGAAGATTTATACTGTTTCTTCGAGCTGTCATAAAGAAACCGATTTATTCACCAAGAATATGGTCGGCATGACACAGTGTACACGTCTACAGAAACATCGCACAAAAGAAAAGTATACGGTTAATAATAAAGTTTTCCCATATCAAACTAAATAATATCGATTTTTAAGTTGTGTTTTTTATAGAAAAATTTCTTATTGTTTCTCTATACATCTCACATTTAGTAGGCTAGTGTGTGTGTAAATATATATATACATGCACTCAGGTTTGTATGTATGTATATATATATATATATATATATATATATATATATATATATATATATATATATATATATATATATAAAACAAATAATAAATGAGTATATGCATATATACGTCCAGGTATGTGCATACCTACGTCTACCTGTATACATAGGTGCATATCTGGGTACAGGACATTGCAAACAAAACGTAGACAAAAAAATAATAATAACTAGAGTACAGAAAACACACAGGCCACATAGAGAACATTTTCCTTCATCAGCTACCCCTATTCTAACACAGCGTTTCGAAGAGTAGGGCAAGACGCATCGTTAAAATGGCTCTTCCCACGAACCACAAACTAAATTTGTATACACAAATTAAATTGTACTATGGAGGAATGTAGTGGCGGACAGAAAACAAGACAGGAAAACAAACGGAAAACGCTATACGGCCAGACGTGAAAATTATGTGTATAATACACAAAGGGAACTTACGACTTGTCGGAAACCCTAGATTATGCCAACAAACTAATCCGTGATGTGGAACAGTCCCTTAAACGCTAAATACTCATTGAGCTGGGTTTTCTCTGTGTGCACAACCAAAATATCCTATCTGATATTTCGACTTCCACCAGCCATGAATTCTCATCTTATTATATATATATATATATATATATATATATATATATATATATAGAGAGAGAGAGAGAGAGAGAGAGAGAGAGAAAAAATTAAGGTACTCAGAAATCTGGATGTTTGTACATTTACAGATTTTTATTAATGTCACATATTAAATGAAGCGCTTTTCACCTAGTCGTGTAGGTTTTTCAAATTGTTTTTCAAATTGTGTGTATATATATATATATATATATATATATATATATATATATATATATATATATACGTATGTATGTACCATGTATATGTAACTTAATGAATGACAAGCATACGGATGTGATGTAATCACGTATACGCATACACACACACACACACGCACACACACGCACACGCACGCACACACACACACACACACACACCCACATACATATTTAACTTCCTTTATTATTACTCTGTTAGCTGTAAAAGACACTTTGCATACTTTTCAGTATATCATCACGAAACTATCTGAATGCGTAAAGGAAGACAACAAATCCGCAAAACCTTTTTCTTCACCTTTCCTCCCTGCATTCAATCTTTAAAGAATTACGAAACAAACATCAGGGAACATTTGCAGATTCCCCACTTCCAGCATAAAGCGAATAACCTTATATTTGTGTTTCGTATTCTTGATGTTTTGTACCTGAGGCATTTCCTTGCTCTCTGTCCTATTCACAGCTAACAGGTCAACTCTCTCGTTCTCTCCATTTCTTTCTCTCTCTCTGTCGCTCTACTCTCTGTCTTATTTCCTCTGTCTGCGTCTCTCTTTCTTTTAACATTAATAGTAACAGAAATATCATCGCCTACAGAAGCTCTATCTGCTACCGATAGCAACCCCATTTCTTTCGAATCATACCCTACTATCTTAAAGTAATGAAATTGTACAAGGAGCATGAAACATGGAAGAAAGCAGTGAACGAGCCTAAATTTGTCTTGACCCAAAAATGTTACACTAATGCTAAATAAATCAAACAATAAACACAGTAAAACAACTTCTACCATCTCTCTTTTTCTCTCTCACTCACTCTCTCTCTCTCTCTCTCTCTAACACAAACATACACACACACTTTTTCTCTCACACTCTTTCCATTTTTCTAATAACAGTGGGGAAGGAATAACAAAGAAAACACAAGAAAATAGCAATCGTCCACCACCCTCCTTCTTCACCCTCCTTCCTCCTTCGTCTCCCCTTCATCTCCCTCCTTCTTCTCCTTTCCTCTCTCTCTCTCTCTCTCACTTTCTTCTCCCATTCCTCTCCCTCCTGCCTCTCCTACCTCTCTCTCCGCTTTCTCTTAACATCAAGAACAGCAACACCAACTACTAACACTACTGTTTCTATTTTTTACATTCAAATTATCTTCCTGAAAATTAATCTCCAAAACGCCGACCATGATATCCATCTACTATTCACCACCCTTTGCAGATAGATTACCTAATGATATGTCCATCCTATAACTACGACCTATCAAGCAGACATGCCACCCACAACCAACAATGAAAATACAACTGCTTCCATTTAATTGCACACTTTTCCATTTGAACTTTTCTCCTTAGAAAAATAATATCAACAAAGTATGCTGTTGAGGCTATGCCAAAGTAATATTGAACTAGGAAAATATAGTCATCAATGAAAGAAAAACAATTTATTATTAATTAATTCATTGCAAGATCATTGCTTAATCGTTAAATTTTAGAAAAAAAGTATTTTAAGTCGATATTCTATCAGCGTTTCCTGACAAATATTTGATTCATTTTATTGATTGACTAGCTATTGATTATATATTAATTATTTTACAATGTTTTTAGAATGGTTAATTATTTCTAAAAATTACAGGTGAAACCTAAAAATTAATACAAATTGAAATTAATGTTATTGTGTTATTTTGCTTCAGCTATCTTTATTTAAGATAGTATTGCTGGCGGATTCTGTCACGGAAGAAATTATTAATAATAAGTCCACGTCCTGCGCAAGAGACTATCGATTCAATAATACAACCTAAACAAAACAACCCGCAAACACAAGACACACTCTATACAGCAGTTATCCAGTGAAATTTACTTCCACCAGCAATCCAATTAACCAACGCATTACACACTCAACACATAATACAAGCAGTAATACAACAAAAGACAACATCACACCTCAAGAGAAAAAAATAATCTGACGCAATAAAATGCGGATAATTTGGTTAGCTGGGCTTTTTAGGAAAATAAATCCAACAACTAACTCGCCCATTAGAAATGCAATCAATAAGTGGAACAGTAAAAATATGCAAGACTTTTCTCAAGTTTAAAATGTGACACTGCTTTTGTTCTCTACACTTCAGTGATGGAGATTTGTATCTTTGTTAGAAACCAGCTCCTTCTTCAGAGGAAGAATTTCAATAATTAAAAGCAGAAGAGAACATGCATTCATAGGTACATACACACATATGCACATATATAAATATACACACATTTGTATGTGCGCGTGTGCGTACCGTATCATTACTGTGCAATCTGAATGTCATGTATGCTTTGTTTAGATATTTATACGTCTTCCTTTTTACCTGTTACCAAAGCATATATTATTGTGATTCTTCATATTTCATTCTTCTCACAATATATTTTCGGCTAATACATCAATTTTGTAGCATTGTGAAATTGAATAGCAAAATCGCCATTGTTCCATTAAGTGTTAATTTAGATTACGGTCTTGTATAGGCTGATTTATTCGTCCTTCACTGACAACCTTTATCCTGCAGTTATATATAAGTTCCTCTGTTACGTTTAGTTTCTAATTTCATGCAAAGGACAACAAGACTTTAATATTAAATTTCAGCCCTGAGAATCTTAACTAATACAGGTTCTATAATCTCTATCCGGCATAATAAATTGTACAGGTTATTAACGAGGTAGGAATTTGCTTGTCACTCTTTTTATTACATTTTCTAGACGTTTCATATTTCGTTTTCGCTTTATATTTCATTTTCATCATTAAATTGTTCCACATCAACCTTTATTTTTTGTTCGCTTCCAGCAGTAATCGTTCTCTGCTCTTCGAATTTTCTAGAATTATGATTGAATCGTAATATTTATGAATTTTTCAAGTTAGCGCATAATTTATAGTTGATAAGACGGCGAGATGGCAGAGACGTTAGCACGCCGGGCGTAATGCTTGGCGATATTTCGTCTGTTTGTACGTAGTGCGTTCAAATTCCGCCTAGGTCGACTTTGCCTTTCATCCTTTCGTGGTCGATAAATTAAGTACCAGTTACGTACTGGGGTTGATGTAATCGACTGGACTCGTCCCCCAAAGATTTTTGGCCTTGTGCCTAGAGTAGAAAAAGAATTTAAAGTTGATAAGATTATTCTAATCAGTTAAAACCGTATATTTCCTTGTCTTTATTATAAATATTGCTGTTGGTGCTGTTCAACTATCCTTCCTTCTCGAAGAAGGCAGGCTGCGACTTGAAAGAGGTTTGGCTTTTATTACAAACACATCGGGCCAATACGTTAAAATAAATTTAACGCTTCGGTGTCCATTCTGGCAGTGACACTTGTAATTAATTTTGTTTTCAATTTCCATTTTCTGTGAATATTAATATTAGTTGACTATACTAAAACTACTTTACTGTAATACTACGATGATTACCGTACATACTTGTGTATAAACTCTGCCCCTAACTTAGTGTTAAACAAAATTGTATCTCTTCATAGTTTTAGCTTTGCTTAGTGTATAACAGGATGGAGCAAAAAAATGCAGCTTTCGAAATTGGTAGCCAAGAATCGATATTTTGATACGAATTAGGGTTAAAAGAAAGGTGTATAAATATTTTTTCGGGCCCCGCAACGCAACTCAAAAATTTAAAAATTGCTATTTTTGGCCGAATATTGGATTTCAGGGTATACGCAGTATATTATAAAGAAAAGAAAAAAAAGCAATGTGTTGGGTTAGAAGAAACAGGATTAAGCGCCAGACAAAATATTCTGTAGAACTTGTTTATGCTTTACGGTTTCATTTGAAATATTTCAAAGAACGTTTTTGCTTTTATCCCTCCAATGACGAAATATAACAAACAACTTGAAGCACTGTTTTCAATTTGCCCTTTAATAGAATTGATAAACTTGTATATAAGACAGACTCGTTATTTTATGGTAGTTTGAGAAATTTAATGAAATCGATGGCATATTTTAAAAGTATTAGCATTGTCTGTTTCTGAGTCTTTAATCAATCGCAACGTGCATATTTTAAGTTAGAAAAAGATTCTATTAAAAATCTAGTTGTTCTCGATATTATTAGTTCTAATTTGTTAAACGTAGTTTGTTTCTCCTGTGTTATTTTTTAAGAGAAAAACATTAATTTACATTTAGAATTTTATTTTTTATAATGAATAATGAATATATGTGTGTGTGTGCGGGTGTGTGTCGGTGTGCGCGCGCGCACGTTATGTATGAGTTCTCGTCTTTTGAAAAAGTCTATGGCCTGACCATTGATACTGGTATGAGAGGTCAGATATATATATATATATATATATATATATATATATATATATAAACGCACACAAACACACATAAATATATAATATATGCGTGTGTGTGTGTGTGTGTATGTGTCAACAGATTGCTGGTTTGGTTAATTGTCTTGGATCCGAGTAGTATATCTCAGTAGTCCTAGAAATTTAATTTCACAAACCACTTTCGTGGAAAATATAATCCTTGTATATCTTATTTGAAATGTAATAATCTCTGTTAAAACTGGGATGTATTTTCTGAACATCAATTCGAGGTCCATTTCTAAAGCCAAATTCGAAAGTCAGAAATAACCGTGAAAATGTGTTGCACTCAATATGTGTGTTGTATTCTGGCAGCTGTAATGAGTCTATTGTTTTTGTACTTCATTAAAGGTTGTTTTCACACTTGTAAAAGTCGCCATAAAAGCTGACAGTTTCATCTTGTCCAAGATACTTTTGATTTTTATGTCAGAACACAAATCTTCCTCTTCCTACTATCATAAAAGCATATACTCAACTCACTAAATATCATACCAATGTCTGAGAAATATTGGGTAATATCCAACATCTTCGAATCGTTCCGAAACAACACATGAAGAATGGTTTTATAATAAGTCTATTCATTTCTCAAAACGTTGTGATTAGTGAAGGAGTATGATTTCACGAAAGCTTTCCAGCAGTATAGAGAGGCTATCGTTCTAATGTCTTGTTATCACCTCTCGACGGTGTATTTACATATTTTTTCAAATATCAGTTTCTAGTGCTTAGATTTTGACTCGTTGTACACATATACGATATCAAGAAAGATTCCCAGACAGTCTACACATAATGCAGCTATATGTCTTCGATCTTTTATATTTCTCTTCTTTTATAATTCTGTTTATGTGCAGCAATTCGATATAACCATATAATCTTCAGCTGCCTTCTTTTCTCTAACATAATTTCTACAAAGAGTTAATACTAGATGTGAAAGCAGTGAAAGTCATATCACTTGACATTTTTATATATATGAAGTGATGCTATAAACTTCTGTTGATATTTCCAGCTGATGACTATTATATTTCTGGGCATGTTTTGCGTGCCAAGATAACCAAATATCTAGTTCTTCATAATAAGGTGTCGATTTAATGAACCCGTTCAACATTCCATGTTTCCCTAAGATGCTGGACACTCTTTCCTGGTGTGCTGAGTACAAAGTTACATTTTCGTGCATATATGTTTGGCAATCCAGACATCCATTAAATTGGTGCTCCAAAACAAAGACTCTTTACAAGTCTTTTGGCGTACTAGTCTGCACTGACAAACTACTTCCAATGAATCAGTCGCTCCGGGTTTGTAATATCTGGCTGGATTTTGATGTTTTGTATTCCTCTGGAAGCAGACAGTCTCCTTCTTTATGCTAAGTATTTATGGCTGAGCAAGAACATGTTAGAAAGTGGATATCTCTTGCACCTTAACAATTAAGTACATTTAATACGTTGGGTAAAAGAAATTCGTCGCAAAGATAGAAGCTCGCAGGTGCAGAGGGCGAGTATTGCAGCGGAATCCTTATATCTGCAACAACACATATTTCTTGCAGAATTAAATCTGCTACATTGATATCTACTGCAGACACTAGGTGGTTCATAAATGACTCCTTGGTTCATAAATGAATCCTCAACTGCAAGTCGAGGTGTGAAAGTCAGTATTCTGCACTTTGATAACGAAACTTAATCTGCCAGGCAGTTTGATATTCGCCTCCAATGCCACAGCGTTTCCTTTTGTAACCACCATTTTCATCTTTTTAATATTGCATGATTCTGATTCGAGATTAAGTCTAAGAAACCATCAGTTTCGTGTTGCAGACTTTATATACAAAAGGAGGTAAATCTGTTCACACTAATGTCTTCCAAATCCAATATGTCTTTTATTCACTGTATCAGGAGCGAGAACACCTGAAGATAGATGTCAATAAACTCAACATCAGATGGACTGATCATGCTACGTTGAACCATTCTTAACAATGGCTTCTTCGTTGAGTTGATTCTCCCATCCTTGTCCACAAGATTTCTTTGATTCTTGGTCATCATTTATACGCTTCTTCCGATTCTTTGAAGGGCAGAATATGCACACATACATACACATACATATACATACATACGTGCATATATACATACATACGTATGTGCATTCGTTACTTTTTGCATGTTATTCATTATTGATCTGATATAAAACTGAAGCTGTATCCTTTAATTTGCTGCTTTTCTATTCACAAACCGAGGAGATATCTTGCAGAACAGTCGTTATTCTAACGAGATAATCTTGTAATCACCTGAAGAGACACATGAGGAATCGATGCTAGGTGGGTCGAAACAATTGTAGTGGCTAATAAGAATTCTATCTGCCAATATACATGTCACAGATGCATACATATATGTACATGTGTGTGTGTGTGTGTGTGTGTGTGTGTGTGTGTGTGTGTGTATATATATATATATATACACGTATGTATAAACAGCTTGACACGTGATCGCCTCATCCAGTTCCTTTGTGGCCTTCCTAATATCCTTAACTCATATCTGTCCTTCCATAACAAAATAACAAACTTCGACATTACAAAAGGGATGCTACAAAGAGACATAACAAAGAAATGTGTTTACGAAGAAAACTATCTTTTTGTTGAAAGGAAGAGAAGGGTTAAAAATTGCAATCCAACACACAGGGAATTTAAAACTTGCAAGATTTAAAACAATACAATAATACGTGGAAACATGCATTAAAGAAATATTAAAAATACTGTATAAAATCTTGAGTTTGTAATTCCTAACACAAAAATCTGACATCACGAAATATTGAAATTACGTTTCAATGTTTTTGTTCTGACTTTATAATGTTATTTATGTTTGTTGTTTTATTATACAATTACATGATTCTTATTTTACAAAATCAAAAATGAAATACATTTCCTCCGCCATTCTTGTTCAAATTTAAGTGATTTACGTAAGTGGAAATCGTCATATAACATGTCTCAGTACAGCGCTGATCAGAATTGCTTATATACCATCGTTATAGAACTGCCCGGTAGTTTTTTCGTTATCTCACCCCCATTAAAAAATTGCCATTAAAAAACTAGGTTATCTCTCCACTAAAAAGTTGAGTTTATCTGGCGACAGGAGATTGGATTAAAAGGGTTTAGATCCTTTTGATTCAACACATTTTTGACTTTTGGCCCCCTCAATAGGAATGGTATGATTTTTTTATCAAAATATTATCAGATTCAATAAGATGCTTAATCTTTTCAGTTTTCCTTTTTATTTTTTCCGTTTTCAAGTTTATTATTTTTTTCATTTTTTCTTTGTTTTATTGAGGATTAAGTGATTTTTCTTAGTTGGGGGAGATAACCGAAATTATCGATATGTTTCATAGAACAAGGGGGATAACCCAATTTTTTTAATGGGGGTGAAATAACCA
>NC_142936.1:2402655-2412655 GCF_046866305.1 Octopus bimaculoides
CACTAAAACTTAATGCAGCTATCTGTATTTTGTTATAGATTCAGAAAGTTGTACGATTCTGTATAAAGTTTACACATAATGCTGCAGAAGATGTACGGATTTTAGCTTCAGCTGGTTTGCATAATAAATAGAGGAGGCTAACGACCAGTAACTGAAGTACGATTAGCTCAGTTATACAGCTCTTCACAATGGCTGCAGACATGAACAGTGCACATCATCTCTTTGTCTGGGAATAATACACTTAGCTACTATATGTAAATATATCTATGAATCTCTCTCTCACTCTCTCTCTCACACACTTTCTCTCTCTGAATATTTATAAACATATGTATATATGTATATATATATATATATATATATATATATATATATATATATATATATATATATATACATATACATACTTGTCATATTTTCCTCGTGTCATGTGGTCTCTTTACACACACACATATATATACATATACACATATATGTATACACATATATATATATACATATACATATCTGTGTGTATGTATTTATCTATCTATATCTATCTTTTATAGATAGAAAGATAGTTAGATGAATACATATGTGTATGTTTGTGTGTGAATGTGCGCATGTGTTAATGTGTTTTTATTTATGTACGTGTATATATTTCTTTTGTCCAGGAGGTCTCCCTCGTGAGGGAATTCATGGCCAATATGCAAATTTTAGAATTAGAGAATCTCAAAAACATCTGCCGAAAATTATCCGTAGAATTCTCCACCGTCTCTATTGTTGTCAATCATCGCGACATTTTATTGCTTTCTATTTGGCTTCCGATCTGAGGAATTTGTTTCGAAATACACACGTTGCCTATTTGTTCCAACATGGCATTTATTGGACACTCTGCGACTTATACGACAAACAGGAATGTTTCTTCGATATAGTCAATGGAGCAGAAATACATTGCTGCAATGAAGTATAAAGCAATACAATTTTTTAGATGTCGGTGTCTAGATCAGATTATTTAATAGTGTCAGATACATTGAGATATCACACACATATATCGAAAATAATATGGTAGAGAGTGTTCTTGTGTGTAAGGAGAGTGAATACAAAAGAACGTATGTTCTATGCGTAATACATGAATATCGATTGAAAAGCTGTAAGCTCTACACTATTTCTTCCTGGTGCTAATCTTTGGAAATCAAAGTCATTTATTTATATTGCGATTACTACCAGACTAATTCAGAGACAAGCGTTAATAATTTATTAATCCAGCTGATTCAGCATCTCTGAATGGATAAATGATGTGTATGTTATGTATACATATGTTTCCAGCTGTACGATTATTGATGATTACGGGGTGGCATCGCTAAACGGTGATGTGTATACGTACAAGGTTATTACCAGTTCAGATATGCTTGGGAAATATTCGAAGCCATGCGAAATTCATTCGCCGTGTTTTGTTATGGAGAACATTTCTCCATAACAAAACACGGCGAGTGAATTTCGTATGGAGAAAATTTTCTGCATTACAAAATACGGTGAATAGCTTTGCTACGGGTTCGAATATACCCCGAGCATATTTGAACTGGTATCAACCTTGTATTGACAATAATAGTTACAAATTTTGACATAAGAGTAGTAATTTTGAAGGTGTGGGCGAGGTGAGTTGATTGCATCAATCATGGCGTTCAACTGATACATTTGTCGGCCATGAAAGGCAAAGTCGGCCTCGGCAGGATCTTAAACCCAGAACGTAATGACAGACGAAATGCCGTTAAGCATTTTGCCCGGCGTGCTAACGATTTTGCCCGCTCACCGCCAAGATTATTGATAAGGATCAGCTGTCCTCATGATGACTAATCAATTAATTGGTCAGTCTGCTAATATCATAATTTCTGATTTGACCACTGTTTTACATCAGTTACCATATTGAATAATAGGTTTCTATAGTTGCTGTTGTTCATTGTTTTAGCCCTCAGTTAACCCTGACCGAGCACACTGGAGTTTTATCGTCTTATTCGTAATATCTGGTTAAACATTATCCAATGTGTCCCTTTCTGTTTCTAAAGCAGTAAAGTATAATTTGTGGGGAGATTAACATCGATATATCTTGTTTTCCCGACTCTTAGAGAAAACGCCTTGCATTTTTACTTCTGGCATCACAAACAAAAATGAAACATTAAATACGAAGAACCTACTGTTTCGATTCACTCCGATAGATTCAGCGATTCATAATTCTCAAATTTACTTTGATGGCATAAAAGATACTTGTCCATGTTAGACGCACACCAATGTCAGCTGCGTATATTCAGCATGAAAGTTTTTAGTGCCAAACTTTCCATATAGGCTCCGGAGTGATATTTGAAGATATTTCGTTTTTAGAAAAAACGTGTACCTTATATGCCATAAAAATATGTCATTGCCGTGGGCATCATCCACATAAAACACAATTTGCAATTTATTTACTGCCCGGTTTTTACTGCCTAACTTTTAGGTATTATGGATACATTTAGTCGTAGTTGCAAATGGCCATTTCATTAACATACTATGTTCGATATACTACATATAATCTGAGTTTTTATAATGATCTTCTACATAATGTTTGTAGCTTCGTTGTAGACTTTACTCCTCTCAAGTAACACATATTTACTGCCCAGTTCTTATGCGTTAATGGAACATTCAACCCGATTCAACTTGCTTCAAATGCTGTTTCTTTTCCTGGTTAAAACAGAGGAATCCTGAAACCGTTTCTTCAGTTTCTGGAACCATTATCTTATTATTGATACAACAATATGTTATTATCTTTAATTCGGTTAATTATATTTTAATAATCGATATCTATTTATTAATTATGCTTACTGCTGTTATTTCTTATAACTTTTCACAACCAGTACAATGGTCTACATTGTTTTTTGTTTTATGACATTTGAATTCTGAGTTCTAAAACAATAACAATAACATTGAAGTGAATAATATTCAATTCATAAGAATAATAATAATAACAATAAGAAGAAAAGTAGTGGCAGTAGTAGCAGCAGCAGCAGTAGTAGTAGTAGTAGTAGTAGTAGTAGTAGTAGTAGTAGGAGGAGGAGGAGGAGGAGGAGGAGGAGGAGGGGGGAGGGAGAGGAAGAAGAAGAAGGAGAAGAAGAAGAAGAAGAAGAAGAAGAAGAAGAAGAAGAAGAAGAAGAAGAAGAAGAAGAAGAAAAAGAAGAAGTAGAAGAAGAAGAAGAAGGAAGTGCAATTGTTTCCAGCATTATTAATAATTGGACAAAATTGTGATAAATACTTCGGATATGGTCCCTCAAAAAAATAATATTCTTCCACAGAATATCAATCATAATAATGGCTTGACTTGAGGCCATTACAAGGAATATAAATATATCGATTAGTTATTTAAATGGAAATATGATGATCAAAGGTATATAACTATTCTTAATGAAATATTTGCACATTGCTTTCTATTTTAAACACATATTCAGCATAAAAACACATACACATATATAAAACACATATATACACACATGTAGCCAGAATTTAACGATTTATAAGAACACAGAACATGCAAATCAGCTAAAATCAAAGACAATATGCAAAGTTCGAGTTCCTACAAAGATGTCCATGTTTCTTAAACAAATTTTTCACATCCGTTTTGTTAATGGCCATTTGATAGACGCCGCTTCTAAAAGGTTTATTACAACATTGACCTTTCAAGAATATTGAAGAGGAAAGAAATCCAATAACTGGGAGGCCTGACTTTTATATATATTTATATACAGGGGCAGGCATGGCAGTATGGTAAGACATTTGCTTCCCAACCATATGGCTCTGGGTTCAATCCCACTGTGTAGTACCTGGGGTAAGTGTATTTTATTGTAACCGCCTTGTGAGTGAATTTGATAGTCGGAAACTGAAACAAAGCCGACCGATTGGACAAGTACCAGGCTTTACGTATATGCAATTGGATATATATATTATATATGCATGTATATATACATATATACGTAGGCATGTACATTGATGTATATATATATATAAATGTTTTGTACTCTTTTTCTGTATAACTCCTTCGACTACTAGAGATAAGGTCGGTCAACTGTCGTGTTGAAGACGGCTAATGAGCGACAAACACGGATCAACGACTGTCCTCTTATCTCCAGACAATAAACCTTAATGGTTTATCAATTTTGGAGAATTCTTGACTCTTGGGACTATCTCCTCATCTCACGTGGTTCAGGTTTTAATTTCCTTCCGGTAAATATGGCAGAATCTCTAGAAGCAGAGATAATTCTAATAAATCAAGACTTGATGTTGTTTGATATTTGACATACCTGTATCTTCAAATACTTATATGTAACCGTTATTCCGCTATATTGCTTGTAGTAATAACAATATTATATACAAAGCAATATATTTCGGATTAAGAACATACATAACTGTGTGGGTGCGTGATTTCCTAAAAATTCTTTTCCATTTTCTCGGTTTGACATTTTAGATAGATATTTTTATATGTTATGGATATATTTTTAGTAGAAAAATTTAATGTCATTCTTCATATTCAACAGTTTTCTGTCAGTGAATAGAGTTCTGATATATTAAGAAGCGATTGAGAGATGTAAACCGAGAGTGTTGTTTCCGTTATAAGTCACTGTGCTACTGAATAATTCAAAATTATTAGAATTCTTAGAAGCGGTTTATGTATTATGCGTCATTTTCAAATATATGCCCTACCATACGAAAAGATTTATGGCGAATCGATGGTCTTGCGGAGAAGACTTCATGAAGTTATTTAGGGAGTGAGGCTTAAGAATTGCAGTTCATACCACTATTAATTTTCTCGGTATTACCTAAAATTAAGAATAAAATTATGTTTTAGACTTTCTAAGAAGATAATGGTTTATATTTGAGTTACAAGGTCAACTATTTTGAGAGTAGTGACAATTAGACGATACTTTTAATCCCGCAAATTGACTGGTTCATTATTTTGTTGACCCTAGTATGATAAAATATAAAGTTCATATCGTCAGGGTATGATCTCAGGACGTAAGAAGTTGGAAGGAATATTGGTTTCAAATTTTGGAACCAGGCCAGCACTTTCGGGGAGTATATCGACCCCCAGTGTTTAACTGGAACTTATTTTATCGACCCCCGAAAGGATAAAAGACAAACTCGACCTCGGTGGAATTTAAACTCAGAACGTCAAGACGAGCCAAATGCCGCTAAGCAATTTTTTCCTGCGCGGTAAGGATTCTGCTAGCTCACCGCCTCTAATATCAATAATCCACATTATCTACAAATGGGACAATTTTTATTAATTACTCTCATTATTATAATGATATTCTTGTAAATATTGCTGACTTGCGATGAAAGAAAAGTCACAACATATTCATTATGTGTCGATTAGATAAGACACAGAAATAATTTAAATGCTGGTTTAACGACACTCTTACATTCCATCTGCATTCGATGAATTGGTGGTATAACAATTCGTCACTGTTTGCTTTGTGAAAGAAACCGAGTTTCTTGCCCATTGAGAAAGTATGATGGTCATTACTGGAATTATTTTAATCATAAATCCTTTCGATCAGAGCTGACCTGGTGCTTTCAATAGTTTCTACTCAACCCTCTCTTACAGTTCTAAAACCGTTATGTGTCTCTAATAAATGATTTCCAATGATGAAATAATGGTGATTAAATATCAATATTTTCATAACACGAATCAAAATAGTTTACTGAATTTTATTTACTGAATTGATATCTTATCAGTGCTGACTTTGATCTTTCCTCGTTCTGAACGCCAATAAAACACGTACCATTAATATTCCTGGTTTGACAAGTTTAAGTATAAATATCTCGCTCAAAAAATAACTCTTTGTTCTTTTGCCAGTGTTAGAGATATGTGTTACAAATCGATAAGATTTAAGAGATGTTTGGCTATCTCTAGCAAGTAGTACAGCATCGTCATTGCCATCAGCATCATCATCATTATCCTCATCATCAGCAGCAGTAGCAGTAGCAGCAATATAGTTGTCCTCATTACAATCGTCATCATCATGTTGAGATGGAGCATTCATGCTGTTTCATGCTATTTCCAATACGTGTAAAATTACGCGTTACCTTCAAGAATTTACCGAAGGATATATAAATTGACTGACAATTAAATCCGGTTATTGAATTTGAGCTCGGATTTCAAACCTAGATGAAGGAGATTTCTGAGTTAATGCATTCAACTCTTAACCAATCCACATCTCTTAGAGTTTAAAAGACTACTTTTACTAATTTCTCCATCATGTCTTATTTAAGACAGTATAAATATTGTTTTCTACTCTAGTCACAAGGAGAATTTGGTGGGAAGAGGCCAGTCGATTAGATCGACCCCAGTACACAGCTGGCAGAATTTGAACTCAGAACGTAAAGACAGACGAAATACTGCTAAACATTTCACCTGGCGTGCTAACAAGGACAGACAAAGGGATTAAGTCGATTACATCGACCCCCGCGCGTAAGTGGTACTTAATTTATCGACCCCGAAAGGATGAAAGGCAAAGTTGACCTCGGTGGAATTTGAACGCAGAACGAAGTGGCAGACGAAATACCGCTAAGCATTTCGCTTGGTGTGCTAACGTTTCTGCCAGCTCGCCGCCTTAAGACGGCGATGTCATTTGATGACATTTGCTTGCTATTTCTAGCCGGTTGGTCGACTTCATAAATACTCTCTCGTTAAATCAAAAGTTGGCGTAAATCATGTGCAACTACCATACTAAATAATGGTAATGAAGTTTATATAATATCACGTGACTAGTACATGACCGGAAATTATTTCAGTGAAACAGCAAAGGGAAATTCAAAATTGTATTCAATGTACATAAACGTAATTAAATAATGTACATAAATGTAATTAATGTGCATAAAAGTAATTAAAGGTTATTGTTCTCATTTAGCGCTAGGTAAGACCGAACTAAGTAGATTTGTGATAAAAGGATTCCGACTATGAGTATCCTGTCCATCTTTCGTTAAGCATGAAATGTATCCTCCTTTATGAGTGACTGAGGTGTAATTTGAGAAAGACTTAGCTACCATTTCTTGGAAATCGAGCGGCCATATAGAAGTTTACTCACTAATGTATGTAGCATTGCAAATCAAGGAATTGGTTATCCGTGACAAGATTACGTATGCTTTTAGTCTTTTATTCGTTTCAGTCATTTGACTGCGGCCATGCTGGAGCACTGCCTTTAGTCGAACAAATCGATTTTAGTTGAACAAATCGACTTATTCTTTGTAGGCCTAGTACTTATTCTATCGGTTTCTTTTGCCGGACAGCTAAGTTACGGGGGACGTAAACACACCACCATCGGTTGTCAAGCGACGTTAGGGGGACAAGCACACATACACAAACATATACACACATACATATATATATATACGACGGGCTTCTTTCAGTTTCCGTGAACTAAATCCACTCACAAGGCTTTCGTCGGCCTGAGACATTTGTCCAAGGTGCCACGCAGTATGACTGAACCCGGAACCATGTGGTTGGTAAGCAAGCTTCTTACCACACAGCCGCTGCTAAGGATTTCTTACATAGGTATTAGACGTCGTTTTAGGAAAGAATGTCGTGGATACATTCAACCTATCTTTTTTTGTTTGTGTCAGTCATTAGACTACGAGCATGTGGAGCGCCACCTTGTGGAATTTTAGTCGAACTAATTGACCCCAGTACATATTTTTGTTTCGTTTAACGCATGGTATTAATCCTATCCTTCATTTACCGAACCGCTAAGTTGCGGGGACATAAATACATCAGCATCTGTTGTCAAGCAGTGAGGGGGGACAAATAATACACTCACACACACACACACACACGCACACACACACACACACACACACACACACACACACACACACACACACACACACACACAAATATATATACACGCTGGGATCCTTTCATTTTTCACTAACAAGCTTTTGGTCGGTAGGAGGCTATAGTAGCTTTTGGCCGGTAGGAGGCCACTTGCGCAAGGTGTCACGCAGTGGGACTGAACCAGGAACCATGAGGTTGGAAGCAAAACTTCTTACCACACAGCTAGCACGTTTAATACATGTTTTGAGCATAATGGATTTGAAATCAAAACGTGAAAGACTGACAAAATACAGTATGAAGAAAGACAATAAAGCATCCCCGAGATTGCACCAAACGATATAAAACTGAATGGATCGTAAGATGAGGTAATTTCAGATAAACTATGTTTGAATACAAAATGGTGGAAATTTGGTTGTAACTGTTTTGTTTATTGATCTGTTTGAGGAAGGTTGACGAGGGATTAATCGACAAGAACAGTATTAACATACATTTAATAAACTGTGTTTTTATGTCCTTATGCTCTAATTGCAGAAGTTTGAAATGTCACCGCACCAGAATACATAAAAACCTGTTTGGAGCTATGATCATTCAAGTGGTAATAAGACTGCTGCTCTACATTGACCAATTTGTATCGCAACAAGAAAGTCAATATCTGATGGTTGACGGCCGTTTGTCTGTGATCACGTCAATTGTAAGTTCCTAAAATAAGAATGATAATTATTTCTAACATTTGTGACAAACCATAACATTTGTGTTATAAGGGAGAAGACAGTCGAATCGTTTACTTGCTTCAGTCACTGGACTAAGGCAATACAGGATTCTATGTGTATGTGTGCGTGTGTGTGTGCGTGTCTATCTATCTATATACATATATATGTATATGTAGATACATACATTTCTTGAATGTTATTTAAATTTTGACACAGAAAAGAAGGTCAAGTCAACATAAAGTGAATCAACCCTCAACAGCACACAGCTGTAATATGATACCGCAAGGCATTTTGTTCGCATATGATACCGCAATGCATGTCTGTTAAGCCACTGCTGCCATTGTGATAAGAAGAATAATCCTTTCCACTATAGGCACAAGGCCTGAAATTTGGCGGGAGGGGGCCAGTCGATTAGATCGACCCTAGTATGCAACTGGTACTTAATTCATCGACCCCGAAAGGATGAAAAGCAAAGTCGACCTCGGCGGAATTTTATGAAAAGAATAACGTTGTGTATAGTCGTCTAAATGAATTAGTCCATTATTTGAAAATTTCCTTTCTCAGAGAAAACTAATTTGTTAACAGTGAAGGCGAAATTCAAACACAAGAGACTGAGAGATGTAATTGATTACCAAAGGACATTTTATTCATCTTTCTGATTCTGCGAATGAACATCTTAAAAAAGAAGCATTTTTCAGATTATACAATTCTTCATGCTTTACTATTTATGCACTTTTGTGACACCACACTTGTCCAAATACAAATAAGAGAATCACTCCATTGATGTGTTATATTAAACACGGCAGATGTAAAGCTTAGCATTATTTTAATCTAGTCCTTTTCATTCAGAGTTAGCGAATACCTTTTATCCAGAACAAACTTATATTCTCACTTCAGTAGAAGAATTCATTAGTCATCCAGCTTCTCTGCCCACTAGTCTTGGTGGGGCATCTAAGGAGTAGAGTCCCCAGGCCCTTCAGAAGTAATCGTCGTTAAACTCTCAGATTAGATTCCAAAGCCGAAATAACTGAGACGACAAAGGACATTAAGGTTATTATCCAATCATGTCGTTGTATGTCTACCTCTAGGTTTCCCACTGCAGCATTCGAGCTGATACCGAAGCTGTGCTTTCTCAAAGCAGTCAAGTAACGGCTTCATCTGGGAAAACAAGAATTCATTAATATCGTGATAGATACTTCATACAATATTCTTTTCTACTCTAGGCACAAGGTCTGAAATGTTTTGGTAGGGGCCCAGTCGATTAGATCAATCCCAGTACGCAACTGGTACTTAATTTGTCGACCCCGAAAGGATGAAAGGCAAAGTGGACCTCGAATTTGAACTCAGAACGTAAAGACAGACGATATACCGCTATGCATTTCGCCCGGCGGGCTAACGTTTCTGCCAGCTCGCCGCCTTATACTTCTTACAATATTAATCATCCTATTGTATTTTC
>NC_142936.1:2417655-2500155 GCF_046866305.1 Octopus bimaculoides
TCTCTCTAAATTTTGCCACGACAGTTTCCCCTTCATTTCGTACATCGTGATACTCGAAGACAAATCACATTAGCAAATTAAATATGTTAGCTTGTTGGTTCACTACACTACTTAGTAAATGTAGAGGCGCAATGACCTGGTAGCTAGGGCAGCGGACTCGCGGTCGTTAGATCGCGGTTTCGATTCCCAGACCAGGCGTTGTGAGTGTTTATTGAGCGAAAACACCTAAAGCTCCACGAGGCTCCGGCAATCCTGTGGTGGCGAATCCTGCTATACTCTTTCACCACAACTTTCTCTCACTCTTTCTTCCTGTTTCTGTTATACCAGTATTTCATAGAACCAGCCTTGTCACACTCTGTGTCACTCTGAATCTCCCCGAGAACTACGTATATATATATATATATATATATATATATATATATATATATATATATATATATATATATAAATATATATGTATGTGTATGTGTATGCATATGTATGTATGTGTATATATATATATATATATATATATATATATATATATATATATATATATATATATATATATATATATATATATACATACACCGCAGGAGTGGCTGTGTGGTAAGTAGCTTCCTTACCAACTACATGGTTCACGGTTCAGTCTCACTACGTGGCACCTTGGTCAACTGTCTTCTACTATAGCTTCGGGCCGACCAAAGCCTTGTGAATGGATTTGGTAGACGGAAACTGAAAGAAGACTGTCGTGTGTATATATATATATATATATATATATATATATACATATATATATATATATATATATATATATATGCATGTATATGCTTGTCTGTCTGTGTTTGTTCCCAACCATCGCTTGACAACCGATGTTGGTGTGTTTACGTCCCCGTAACTTAGCGGTTCGGCAAAAAGAGAACGATAGAATAAGTACTAGGCTTAGAAAGAATAAGTCCTGTGGCCGATTTGTTCGACTAAAAGGCAGTGCTCCAGCATGGCCGCTGTCAAATGATTGAAACAAGTAAAGGAATAAAATAAAACTATATATATATATATATATATATATATATATATATATATATATATATATATACACCCACACACACACATACATACATGTTCATCTGCCTAAGCAACGAGAACGAAGTCCATCAAGTCATAGAGGCATACATGCATACATATGTATATACATGCATATATACATGCATACATACATACATACATACATACATACATACATACATACATACATACATGCATACATACATACACATAAACGTGACGTTCCATCTTTCGCAGATCGATGGAATAAGTGCCTGGCTGCTACTGATTTGATTCCATTCCATTTTTTCCGTTGATGTTAATAAATCGGTATTTCAAATATATCTTTAGTTGGTGTTTAGACTTGGCAAGAAGCCTGAGTAAACAAAATTTACCTGCAACATAATGTAAGTTCGTCTTAATAAATTCTATATTGAGAATAACTACTTATCGTGCAACTAAAGTAACCAGGGGGAAACTAAATATATCTCTAGCTTTAATTTGACTAATTCCTTGCTGTAGGATAATTTCTCTCGATAACCCCTGCTCTTCCTATTTCTCTCTCTCTCTCTCTCTCTCTCTCTCTCTCTCTCTCTCTCTCTCTCTCTCTCTCTCTCTCTCTCTATCTATCTATCTATCTATCTATCTATTTATCTATCTATCTATCTATCTATTTATCTGTCTATCTATCTATCTATCTATCTATCTATCTATCTATCTATCTATTTATCTGTCTATCTATCTATCTATCTATCTATTTATCTGTCTATCTATCTATCTATCTATCTATCTATCTATCTATCTATCACGGTTTTTGTAGTTCTTTTTCTCAGTTTATCAGCTATTCTCCCTTTCTCACTTTCTATATATACATATTTAATATTAAATATCTTTAAAATGCCGTATTAAATTAGATTTGTGCAAGAGTATACCGAAGAGCTAATCAATAAATCTAAAGCGCGTAAGTAACACAATGTAAATGAAAAATGAAACTAAAATTCAACAGATACACACACACACACACACACACACACACACACATAAATGTGTATATATAATTATGTTTGCATGTAGGTGAACATACGCCTCTTGCAGAGGCATGCATGTCTATGCAGATTTAAATGGTGTTGTAGCTAACATAATTCTACATTATCAAAGCGTCGAAGCATATCATTACAACGTGATAATGAAGGTAACATATATGTGTTTGTGTGCGTACGTGTGTGTGTGAGTGTGTTTGTGAGTGTGTGTGTCTGTGTGTGTCTACACACAAACATACATACGTGTATGTGTATATATATATAACTTTTCGCAGGGCATGTTTAAGGTTCTATAACAAATATAGACGAATATATATATATATATATATATATATATATATATATATATATATTCGTTTGTATTTGTTATAGAATCTTAAACATGTCCTGCGGTTATTGTAATGATATATCTTCAGTTGTCATCCCGTTTGTAATTTTGTATGTGTGTATTTATACACACATAGATTTATATACATAGAAAGGCAGGTACATAGAGGCAGATATGTATGTATGTATGTATGTATGTATGTATGTATGTATGTATGGAGAGGTAGCTAAAGGAGAACGACCTCCGCATAAACCAAAAAAGAGGTATAAAGACACATGGGAGGGCATAGCAGGTGGAGAAGGATTGTGCATGAGGGGACAGCTACTTTTGAGAAATCTCGAGTTTCGCATGAGAAAGTAAGGAGGGATGTCAGGAAAGGCATGGCTGTTGCACTTCCAGACGGTTAGGGTCTTTCTATGATGCTGACAAGCAGTGTCTGTGCTTCTGAGTTCAGTTCCGCTGCGTGGCACCTTGGGTAAATGTCTTCTACTATAGCTCAGGTAGACGGAAACTGAATAAACTTCATCGTATATTTATGCGTGTCATTCTGTTTGTCCCCCACCATCGCTTGACATCAGGTGTTAGTTTGTTTATGTCTTGTAAACCAGTGTTTCGGTAGAGAGAAACTGATAGAATAAGTACCAGCCTTTAGATAATTATTGAAAAACTACTGGGGTCAATTTATTCGATTAAAGCCATTCAGGATGGTGCTCCAGCATGGCCGCAGTCTAATGACTGAAACAAATAAAAACAGTTATCACTGAACACACACACACACACAAACATGTAGAAGACAAAAGACATATTTGAACTTTATAAAACGATTTTGGCAGTGATTTTTTTATGTTAATGTGATATGTTTGTATTTATATGAAGCTGTTTCATTTTGTTTTGAATTTTGTCATGATTTATAATTTCATTTGTATTATTTTCTATATTTACAGCCGTCCCTGTGCAAAACGGTGTACAGTTTATTGGAATATTCGAAAACAGTATGCTTCATGTGGATGTTTCTCGAAGGATTTTATCTTCACAACATGATCGTCGTGTCCGTATTTTCGGGCAACCCAAACTACAAACTCTATTACCTTTTAGGTTGGGGTAAGTACATAATTCGACCTGTCTGAAATTAGTGGATCTCTCTCTCGCCCCCTCTCACTCACTCTCTTTCTCTCTCTCTCTCTCTCTCTCTCTCTCTCTCTCTCTCTCTTTATATATATATATATATATATATATATATATATATATATATATATATATATATATATATATATATATATCTGACTACACGTATATTTAGTTTCATATATATAATATACTTATTATTATTATTATTAACTGAGGCAGGAGAATCGTTACCGCGTCGGAAAATTGCTTAGCGGCATTTCTTCTAACTAAGTTGTGTATTCGAATTCTACCGAGATCAACTTTGCCTTTTATTTTTTTGGGGTGGACAAGACAAGTACGAGTCGCACACTGGTGTCGATCTAATCGACTTAACCGTTCCCCTGAAACTACTGGCCTTGTACCAAAATTTGAAATCATAATTATCGTTATTCCAAAGCTATTACATGTTAATTTGATCAGCAGAAGTATTACCTTGCAGGTTGGTGACAACAAGGTTCCTCAAATCTCAAGAATCTTCTTTAAGCACTGTTTCAGAATACGTAAGGGCACCTTTTCTGTAGGCCATCAATTCCAGTTTCAGTTTCAATATCTTTCATTCTCTTAAGCTGCTGCTTGGGCGTTATGCCATTTGCACGAACTATCATACGAATGAGTGTTGTCTTCATCGGTTGTAATCTCTGGCTTGCTCACGTTATTTCTCAATGTGTTTAATTTCTTTGATATCGACTCCATCATTATGAGGAATAACTTTATGAGCTTAATCTGTTTATTTAGTCCTCCATAATCATATCTAGCATTCTTGCTTGAATAGTATGGCTAGTCCTTTGGGGAAATTCTATAGAATCTTCTATAGGATCCACTATAGGATCCTCTATAGAATCCTCCGCGTTCGTACCATTTCCTTGTTATTTCGAAACCACACGCTGGACTAACGTATCAAATCACTCTGTTAACTACACTCCCATGCCCGCGTTTATACTCTTTTTGTGCTAGCTTACTGCATTAATGTAAACGATGATTAACACTTCCATCTCTTTCGTAACTGATTCTATATTTGCTGTCTGAGTTTTGTCGATTTTCCCCTGAAACAGATTCGTTCTAATAGTTTCTTCCTGAGCGGCTATAATTAGCGTTTCTGTCTTTTATTTCAGCCATTTATCCGTCAGAAATAAACAACGTTCTTTAATTCCAACATCCTTGTCTTATTGCATTTAATGGCCATGTCATTTCATCCCCACCAGCTTGCTCTGTTGGTCTTTATTCAGCACTTGAATTCTCTTACCGCTTCAGCAACTTTTCAGACATCTCTAATCGCCGATATCTCTCATTCGTCAATCTGCACGACACAATTTTCCCACTCCAATCGACAGAATTTACGAGATGACTTAGGAAGCGAGAGTTCACACATGACACTTATTGAACTATACATACATACACACATATATACATACATACATTCACACATACATATGTTATACATATATATATCGACAAGATGATACATATGCGTGACATCTTATGTGTAAGAAGTTATGTCTCCAAGGCGACATATGCGTTTGAGTGTAAATTTACTAGTTGGATATTCATTAAATTATGTTACAAGTAATAGTTTCACATACGATGTCTCTTTAGATAATATTTCTCAAGGTTGAATTTTAAAATCAGAAAGATGTTTAACATGATTTGCCCTCCGTTTCAGCCAAGCGTTCCCGTGTGAGCTGTTAGGTTTTTGTTAAGATTTTGTCTTTGTTTTCGATTGACAGCCTATATCTTTCCTTCTGTATGTTCATTTGAAGTGTATAATATATGTGCATTGTTCTATGTATTTTAATTATGTAGTATAGAGAAATACATAGAAAGATAGACAAATAAATAGACAGACAGGTAGATAGATAGATAGATAGATAGATAGATAGATAGATAGATAGATAGATAGATAGATAAGCAGACAGACAGACAGACAGACAGACATATAGATATGTATATATATATATATATACATATATAGAGAGAGAGAAAGAGAGAGAAAGAATGTGTGTGTTTGTATGTGCATGTGTGAGTGCGTGTGTGTGTTTGTGTGTGTGTATGTGTGTGTGTGTGCGTGTGTGTGTGTGTGTGTGTGTGTGTGGTGGCTGGTGTATATGCGAGTGTGTATCTTAGATCTGTAAGTACGTCAATTACCCCTATAGTCGAGAAGTATGTATGGATATAATTGCATATCAAATATAGCTACGAACTTTCAATTGCTCTGTATATTTATAAATAAAGGTTACTGGTTAAATTAGATTACTCGTTCTTTTCTCTCAAGTATTCAGTGAATACAGAAGAAAATAGAAAATATATATGAAAGGAAATGTAAAAGAACTGTAAATCCAATGAGTCTATTGCTTTCTGTGATATTTATGCAAACTTATTGATTCATTAACGGAACATGGTTCCTGAAATTCGTTATTTAATTTACTAAGCATAGAATACTAGTATAAAGAAAGTAGAAGGGAATAGTAAACGAACATTTAAAATGATATTAAAAGGAAATGCATATGAATATGAAAGTATAATGATAGGAATACCTGTGTAATAGATGCTACTAGAATCACATGTTGAGTCCAGATGGATGTCTGCACTTTTGATACTAACTTTCTTCTCGTGTGAGAATTTGAAAAAGTTTAATCTGTGGCATGATTTAATAATTTTGTATGATTGTTTTTTCTTAAATTCTGTAGCTGTGCCAAGGTATAAAGAATACAAAAAGTATTGAATTTCGTGTACGTAAGAGCTTTAGGAATTTGTAGATAATGATATACAACGTATTACTATTTGCAAAAACGTATCTGCAGAATTGCTGTAACCTTTATTGTTGGAGATGTTCTGAATGTACGGGGTTAGTTATGTCGAAGTCGGCCTTGTAAGCTGGCTCAGCGTCATGCGTCTAGGATAAACTGGATTTTGCTCGATATTTGATGTGACAATGGCTGAAAATATAGGTCGCTTCTGATGACTGTGTATTCACTTGGAGAATGAGAACTATATTTCTGTGATTAAACGTTTTCATTCTATATTTAGTCCTTTCTGAATTTTAGAAGTTCAGAATTGTCGAGGAACGTCCCTTAACACGAATTGGTATAGATTTTTCTGTACTTATGTCAAGTAGGAAAATTCTAACCAAACTGAAAAATGTTCCCATATCCTTGACTACATTTATCAAAAAATACATCAAGAATTATGCCACGTTATTTTTTTATCAGTGTAATAAAATCCATCAAAAGAAATTCGGATTATTCTTTTCTATCAGTGTAATTACATTTATCGAGAGTAAAAGTTGACGATTATATGCCATGGTCTTTCTATCCCATGCCCTACAAGTCAGCTCTGTATACTTATTGGATTTAAAAGGTCTCAATGAACGGTTGAGTACCCTCGCTACACTATCAAATGGATCATTCGAGATTATAAAATTTCACTGGTTCGAATTATTTGGTAGATTTCTAAGGAGACTCACTGGGTGTTTTGAATCGTTTGTCTACATATAATATTCAGTCGTTATTCATGTAATGTGCAGTAGGAAACTTACGCTGGTTTTGGTTGATAGTTGCAGCTAAAAGCTTAAATGTTTGTAAGTACTGAGGGCAACATTTAGCTCCAAATTATTGGCTGCTTTTATTAGGTTCTTCTGATGGTTCTCGTTGAGGTTAATGATATTCATTTCTACTCTAGGCACAATGCCCGACATTTTAGGGGGAGGGGATCAGTCGATTAGATCAACCCCAGTACGCAACTGGTACTTAATTTATCGACCCCGAAAGGATGAGAGGCAAAATCGACTTCAGCAGAATTTGAACTCAGAACATGAAGACAGACGAAATACCACTAAGCATTTCGCATGGTGTGCTATCGTTTCTGCCAACTCGCAGTCTTGTGGAGGTTAAATATATTGAAACCTCCCTGAAGCTACAAACGTACACTTATACAGATTGCTATATGAGTACTTGTAATAACTGTATAATAATAATAATAATAATAATAATAATAATAATAATAATAATAATAATAATAATAACCTAGTTTGATGCCCTCTTGGCTAGTTAATGGTTTAACATTCCTGCTTCCAAAAAATGAGGAAACAAACGAACCAAAAAATTATCGCCCCATAACCTGCTTAACAACAATGTATAAGACGCTAACATCTGTCCTAACCGAGTACACCTATAGTTTTTTAATAGAAAGTAGCATATTCCCTAATGAGCAAAAGGGATGTAAACGTGGATCTTATGGTTGTAAAGATCAGCTACTCATCAATAAGATGATCTTAGAAGATTGTCACAAGCGACACAAAAACTTGTCAATAGCCTGGATAGACTATAAAAAGGCCTTTGATAGCCTACCACATAGCTGGATTAGGAAATGTCTGGAAATGTATAAAATAGCTCCTACTCTGCGAAACTTTTTATCTGTAAGTATGAGATCATGGAGAACCACACTGATGTTGAACAATGACAATGAATCTCTAAATGCTGGAGATGTAAGAATTTCATGTGGCATTTTCCAGGGTGACTCACTATCACCACTCCTCTTCTGTCTAGCCCTAATACCGCTCTCAAAATTGCTCAATGATGCACAGTATGGTTATAAAATATTTGATAAAAATATAAATCATCTCATTTACATGGATGATTTAAAGCTCTTTGCAAAAAATGACCAACAACTCAAAGGCCTACTAGCGATTGTTAAACAATTCAGTGATGACATCAGGATGCAATTTGGCCTTGATAAATGTGCAAAAGCTATCTTTATCAAAGGAAAAATGACAAATACATCTAATGTGAACCTTGACCAGCAAAATGTCATAAAAGAGTTAGAACCAGCGGAGAGCTACAAATACCTAGGGGTAATTGAAGGGGACAATATCAAGCACTCAGTGATGAGGGAAAGGATCAGAAGAGAATGTTATCGCAGGGTGAGAGCAATACTGAAGACAGAGCTGAACGCGAGAAACAGGATCGAAGCGATCAATGCTCTAGCCATACCAGTCGTGACTTACAGTTTCAACATCGTTAACTGGTCAATTACTGAAATATGTAATGTTGACAGAAAAATACGAAAACTGTTGACAATGCATAGAATGCACCACCCTAAGGCAGATATAGAACGTCTTTATCTGCCAAGAAAAGAGGGAGGTCGAGGACTACTACAGCTGGCATTATCAATGAAGGTAGCCACAATTGGCCTAGACACCTATATGAAAAACTCTGAGGACTGGATGCTAAAACTTGTCTTAAAATATGAAAGCAAGAAAGCATCTTACTCAGTAACAAAACAGGCAAAGGAATATCTAAGTGAATTCCAATTGCAACAAATTCAAGAATTAGACGAACTAGAAACACCTACAGAAAAAGCTAAGCGCTTGAAAACCCGTGCTAAAATTGCTGCCTTAGCTATTATGACTGAAAAATGGCATGGAAAACCTCTCAATGGCAAATACCCAAAGAGAGCGAATAATGCAGATATTGACAAAGCCCTTACCCACCAATGGTTAATGGCCTCTGGCTTGAAATCAGAAACAGAGGGGTTTATCATAGCAGCCCAAGATCAATGCCTACCTACAAAGAACTACCAGGCCAACATATTAAAGAACGGCAGCTCCCCATTATGTCGTATATGCCAACAACAAAATGAGACCATCGATCATGTTGTCTCCATGTGCAGTCTGCTTGCGCCTACAGAGTATCTCAACAGGCATGATAGAGCTGCACAATATATT
The DNA here is from genome assembly GCF_046866305.1 of Octopus bimaculoides. Lineage (NCBI taxonomy): Eukaryota > Metazoa > Mollusca > Cephalopoda > Octopoda > Octopodidae > Octopus > Octopus bimaculoides. The sequence continues at coordinate 2,426,933 of NC_142936.1, forward strand.
CACTGGGTAATATGCAAAAACCTGGACTTGCCCCATGATAAAAACTGGTGGGAACACAAACCACCCCCAGTACTTGAAAATGATCACATTGCACTCCTCTGGAACTTCACCATTCAAACTGACAGAAAGATAGACGCAAATAGGCCAGACATCATACTGAAAGACTTCAGACAAAAATCATGCCTCCTCATTGATATGACTGTCCCAATTGATATAAACGTATCTGTCAAGACCTACCAAAAACTGAGCAAATATAAAGATCTTGAAATAGAAATTAGCAAAATGTGGAATCTGAAGACGAAAACAATACCTATTGTCATAGGTGCCCTGGGAATGACAGCGAAACGGGCTGATTACTACCTAGCTCAGATACCAGGAAACCCCAAAATGGCTGAAGTCCAAAAGATAGTGCTCATGGGAACTGCCCATATCCTACGTAAAATACTGTCTATGTGATCTCAAATTTTAAAGCAAACATAATTTTCTTATGGTTTCTTAAACATTCACTTGAACAAAACTGTACAAATCCAAATATATGGTACCCTAGGCATAACACCTACATGAACTTCTAACTTGTTGTCTCTTGAGGTCTCTGGGTGAGACTTGGATCCAACTTGTACAAATGCAAAACAAAAGTCAAACATAAAATAATAATAATAATAATAATAATAATAAAAAGAGCACTCAGAGGGCGCAAACCTCCGTTAAGGCAACACCAACGATTTTCTAAAATATTTAAGAAAAATTATATTAATGTGTCCTACTTGTTAAAAAATTTCATATATTTTGTGCAGCTGAAGATGGCACTGCATTCGAATCGATTTAATGATGGCATTGTTCAATTAATTTACGCTGCTTGAAACCGTCGTACTGCATCACTACTTGATAACTTGTTGCTTATTTTGACTATATAAATATATCTATATTTATCACATATACACAGATATACATGGATGTGAACATGTGTATTTGTTTGCATATTACATAGGCGATGCATATGTTATCATTAATGTATTATTATGAAAGCCTTAAAGAGATTTGCTTTTAGCAATCACACCTGTCAGTCTTGATCCTCGAGATTGTTCTTCTATCTCATTGAAATCTTTCAGAAGCCGCCTCTCGGCTCCAAAAGTAATGGCTACTCCCGTAACAGCATATCTCTTTGTGAAAGTAGAGAACGATGATAATAATATTTTGTGTGTCTGTTTGTGCGTGTGCGTGTGTGTATATGTGTATGTGTGTAAGTGTGTGCATTTGGTGTATGTGTGTGTGGTTGTATGTATCTATAGACATTACATTTATAGTTATACATATATACTCATGTATAAGATATACATGTATATGTGTATACATACATACATATATATATATATATATATATATATATATATATATATACATGTGTGTGTGTATGTGTGTGTGTATGTGTGTGTGTGTGAGTTTATTTATATGTGTATGTATGTGCATACCCAGGTCTATATGTTTTGTATATACAAGCGTGTACTTTGGAATCCCTTCATTGCGGAAATTATTCCCTCCGTTTATTCTGATACTCCTCTTTGAAAAAAATCATATATTCGCCATTTTAAATCATTTATTTATTTATTTAAACTCCACACTAAGTGGAGAATATTTTTGCACACAGTTATTTTCTTTCATTAATGTAATACAGAGTTATTCTATTTATTCCGCCACCTAAGTTTAGCCTCTTCTTCATAGTTTTTTTAACAGGTTTCAAGCAAGTTTTCTACCATTACGTTATCATTTATATCCGTATGTATATGTTGTTAATATTATAATACATATCATTAAGTACAACCATTATTGATACGTTTTTTTTTTTGGGGGGGGGGGGGGGTCGCACAACCCTTTTTAGCAATGATGTTATCATAACCGAAATATGCTAGAAAATCGTTTTTTTTTTTTTTCATTAAAATTATTACTTTGCTCTCTGAAAAACTCTATTTCCCGTATGTCTTCCACAAATCGAAACATTTCTTTAAATGGTGAGTATGGTGCGTTCTGGTTTTCAATACAGATACAAATACAGGTTGTTACCAAAAGTTTATAGTTAAATTGAAAATGATCCTCTTCAAAATATCACTTGAATTATTATAGGAAAACGTGTTCAAGATAATAATACGATTGAAACTAATTCCTAAATGGAGTAATGTAACACTATCTTATGATAACACAATTTTTGTAACGTGATATGACTAAGTTTCTACGAAATACAGAATTCGTAGAAAGGATGAACTCTTTTATTATATTGTTTATAGTTTTTAGTAACTTATGTAACATTTCAGTACAACTTACCACCGAATATGTCACCGCCTTATTAAACACACCAAAGAATTGTGTAACTTTTTAAGTTGATTCACCGAAACATGTGTATGTTTTATGGAGTTTAGGACATCAAGTATCAAATATCTGTATTATGCACACACACACGCACGCACACACACACACACACACTCACACGCGCACACATATATTTATATCACGCAGGCGTGGCTATGAGGTAAGAAGTTTGCTCTCCGACCACATGGTTCCTGGATCACTCCCACTATGTGGCTCCTTGGGCAAGTGTTATTAATACAGCTCCGAGATTGGAATGGATTTGGTGTATATATATGCGCGTGTGTGTGTGTGTGTTTGGTTGGTGGGTTTGTGTGTGTATATGTGTGTGTGCGTGTGTACGTTTGTAAGAGAGAGAAAAAAGAAAGAAACAAACAAGCAGACAAAAAAAACAAAGAAAGAGCGTGTGTGTGTGTATGTTTCCCACCATCGCTTAACAACCGGTGTTAGTTTGTTTACGTTCCATCAAAAGAAAGAAATGATAAAATAAGTATCCTGCTTTAAAAGCACAAGAACTGAGTTCGATTTATACGACTAAAATATATTGAAAGCGATGCTCCAGCATGATCGCAGACTAATGATTGAAACAAGTAAAAAGATATATGTATGTACGTATGTATACATGCACGCATGCATGTTTGTGTGCAGTAATACATGCATTCATCCATTGACGCATTTACAACTACAAATGCATTTCCCTATTCTCTCTGCAAGCTACTTTTGCTAAAACAATATAACAATGTTATCCGTTGGAAAGATTGTCTGGAAATAAATATGAAAATACGACGTTGAGTATATTTATTCTTTCCAACAAAAAAATTATTGCCGGAATATTCTCATTGAAGCTTCCATCAAATATAAACAAAACAGTCCTCAGGTATTTGTTTTGGACACAGCATTAAAGTCTATTATTGTACTGTTGTACACGTTAAGCGATAACGTTTCGTTTAGAATAAGTCATAAAGGCACGTTTATGGACAAAATACTACGTAACCTATAAATTCTCCATTCAGATTATAAATTAACATTTTTTTCTTGTAATTATTGTCCGACTCGCTTATGTTACTCAGATTTAAGTAACAGTTATATATAAATAAAGCCTTTGCTCTGGGACAGAAAAACAGACTAACACATATTCATTTGTTTAGAGTTAGTATAAAAGATAGTGAATTTATACAAGCGATTGCTTCCATTGTCTAAGCAATCCCTTAACAAGTGTTGTCGAAATATTCCAAGGATGAATTTTTATTTCACTGTTTGAAACCAAATCTTGCTTCATAGGAAGAATTCGAAGAATTAAACAGGAAAACATACACACAACCATACGAATTTCAATCCTGGTGAAAAGAATTTGCAGCGCGCGAGCCCGACTCCTGATTCGTTAAACAAATTTTCTGTCGTGACTAGCAGTTAGCTTTCGGTCACATGGAAGAGCAAAGGTGGGATACAAATACACTCTCAAAACGACCTTTAAAAAGTGTAACTTAGAACCGTCTGCTTGGGAAGATGTTGCTCAAGATCGCTCGCTGTAGCATAGTGTCGTCCATTTTGGAATACAGCACTCACAATCAGAAATGGTTAGAGATGCTAAAGAGACGAGAGCTTTATGGGAAGCAAGAATCCTACCAGGCTTTCATTCTGCTAAGTTACCCCACTGTAGACAAGGATTTCATAGTAATATTGGAATAATAAGCCACCCCACAATCCCAACAGAGTAAATCTGATAATGTGATCGTCTTCAAGATATGAAGAAGGAATGTATAACGAATGAAACATAAAAGTAGAAATCGAATGTAAATTATGTATCTAACGATACGTTGACTAGAAAGAGAGTTGACACAATTCAATTATTATTTCAATCTAGTTTTACAATAGCTAATTATATTCGATGGAAGAATATAACTCAATGTTCGAAATGTTGCATATCTGATTCCAAGACTACAGTGTTTAGCACTGACTACACAAAGATATGTTGAAATACATGTCATTTTAATGAAGTATTCTTTGAACTCTATACAATTCCATTTATACACATGTTCGTCATAAACAGCCTGTTGCCATTTTGCCAAATGATAATGAAGTGTGAAAATCAAAGTGTTTACTCTTGGAGCTGAATGAAACTCATTAACTCTGACATTAATAACCTACTAAATCACGTATCTTGTGATGCCATTTTGTCATAGTTACATGCATTTCATTTGCTTTGTAGTATCAAAGAAAAAATAATTTTCCTTCGAAGACAATGCATCATGAATCCGTCTTGCCACTTTAAACACTCGTGTTAATCATAATTTCTTTACGCAGATAAAATATTACGTGTGGATATTTGCGGAGAAGAAAACATTTCAATGCTTTTATTGATCGACGCAATCCCCGCAAAAAATTTAAATCGGAACTTGATCATCAATTAAATGAATATTTTTCTAACTAACATTGCTGGTAATGAATTGATTTGCTGAAGCTATTGACAAGAAACAATACAACGGAATACGTCACAAATTAATGAACATTTTACACGCCATTACAATGCAAGCATTCAAACCAATCATGCAACAACGAAAGAGAAATTTTCAAACATGCATCGTCTTTCCCAAGATCTTTTAACAAATATAAAGAATATTAGGAAAGAAGTCGTATCAATAGGAACGCCTGCTATTTCAGTACCGCAATATTCTTTCATTTTAACTTGTACCAGTAATTGGAAATGGCCCATCTAGAGCACCAACGAATACTTAAATATATCGATCCTAAGTCCTTGTCAGTTATTTATATTCTTCATGTCGTAATGGACGACAGTTACGTCAACCTCGACGTAACACGAATGTACATAAATATACATATATATACACACATTCATGCGTGCACACACACACTCACATGTACACACGTAAGTATGGGATAAGAAGTCCCACTGCGTTGCCCCTTGAGCAGTCTTCTACTGTAGCCTCTGATCGACCAAAGCCTTGTGAGTGGATTTGATAGACGGAAACTGAAAGAAGCCTTTCGCATATATATATATATATATATATATATATATATATATATATATATATATATATATATATATATATATATATATATATATATATATATATACATATACATATATATATATATATATATTTTCATATATAAATATATATACATATATACATACATATGTATGTATGTATGTATGTATGTATGCATGTATATGTGTATATATATACATGTATGTATATATATTTATATATCCATGTGTATGCGTGTGGTTTTTGGGAATACATTGGCCAATGGATTTTTTCAAGTTTTAAGGCAATAGTATGTGACTGGAGTGAGGTTTAGCTGTCATTTCTAAACGGTCAAGCGACTACAGACTTTGTTACTTTGCTAATATAAAAATGTGCATATTTGCTGCATAAATCCCATCACAATACAGAAGTGATATCAGCGAATCAATTTGAAATAACTGCCTGAACTTATTTGTTATAGGTGTTTATTCTGTATGGAGCTGAAATATTTTATCTAGATATTGGTTTTTATCTGAGAGTAAATCTGTTATACGTCGTTAAATGTCTCGTAAAACCATCAATACATTTGCAAGTTATGCCAAAACCATTACAAATATAAATGGATAAATATGATACGAATTGTATGATGAAGTCGATTAGATATGGATGCAAACTTTTATGTATGAGATCGTTATTATGTCTTTAAACTATTATTATTATTATTATTGGTTTCTAATTTTGCCACAAGGCCAGCAATTTTGATGGAGGAGTAAGTTGATTACATCGACGCAAGTGCTCCATCGTTCCTTATTTTATCGAACCCGAAAAGCCGAAAAGTTGACTTCAGCGAAATTTGAACTAAGAACGTAAAGACGAACGAAATGGCGCTAAGCGTTATGTCTGGTGTGCTAAGGATGCAGTGTGCTGACTTAATAATAATGATAATAATAATAATAATAATAATAATAATAATAATAATAATAATAATAATAATAATAATATGAGCAAATATAAAGATCTTGAAATAGAAATTAGCAAAATGTGGAATTTGAAGACGAAAACAATACCTATTGTCATAGGTGCCCTGGGAATGACAGCGAAACGGGCTGATTACTACCTAGCTCAGATACCAGGAAACCCCAAAATGGCTGAAGTTCAAAAGATAGTGCTCATGGGAACTGCCCATATCCTACGTAAAATACTGTCTATGTGATCTCAAATTTTAAAGCAAACAGATAATTTTCTTATGGTTTCTTAAACATTCACTTGAACAAAACTGTACAAATCCAAATATATGGTACCCTAGGCATAACACCTACATGAACTTCTAACTTGTTGTCTCTTGAGGTCTCTGGGTGAGACTTGGATCCAACTTGTACAAATGCAAAACAAAAGTCAAACATAAAATAATAATAATAATAATAATAATAATAATAATAATAATAATAATAATAATAATAATAATAATAATAATAATTATTATTATTATTATTATTATTATTATTATTATTATTATTATTATTATTATTATTATTATTATTATTATTATTATAAAACCTGCCAATGTCCAACTTACCTCTCTGCATTCCGAGTCAAGTACTAAGACTCCGTTGAAATAAAATAATAAAATAACGGAATAAAATAATTCTGTTAGAGCAGAGACTGGGTATCTGACTTTGGCACGCTCTACACACTAGTAAGACCAGCATGGATGATATCCAACAGAGACCTCTGTTGACTGATGTTTGCAATAAAATATTGAAAGCGGAAGTAATAAGAAGGCTGCATTTAGTGTTTAGTGCGCTTTTCAGTAGATGAGGTAAAGAATGAAGGAACAATAGGAAAGAGAGATGTGTCTCTTTTCCGAGTGGATTTTTATGTCCACCTCTTTGTATACAATAGTAAGTGCTTCCTAATATATATGTAATTATGAATATATGTATATTCAAAACGTCAGAAGATGCTTGGGTACGTGTAAAAATTACAGAGAAGCTGTGATAGTATCCGTTGATTGTATCATGAACTTGAGTAAATTATTCTCAATGAAAAAAAAAACAGCCATTTCTATGTGGTTTAGAATCATTGCGTTTTATAGCTCTACAGTCATCGGTAACCCATTACCATCAAAATTTCACGCCTTGTCTCTATGTTAATTATTCTAATTTTCGTACCATTTGGAAAACAATCCCCGAAAAAAAAAAAGCGTTAGACGGACGCCAAGTGCTTGGAATATCTAATGTTCTGGCAACATTGTATGTGAGTTTGGCTTAAGAGTTCATGATAGCTTTAGGTCAAGATACATAGTGACTTTCGAGGATTTAGTTTCGTGTTGATATTTAGAGAGTTTGTTGTACTTCTCGACAACACTTGAGATTATTGCTTCTGTACTGATGTCAGTATATATATATGTACATATATATATATATATATATATATATATATATATATATAAAGAGAGAGAGAGAGAGAGAGAGAGAGAGAGAGAGAGAAAGAAGAGGGAGATTGAGAGACACAGATGTGCAAGAGATAGTTTTACAAAAGTTACATCTCCAGCATGATTTAGAGACGTTCTGCAACTTTTAATAAGCTTGAAAAACAGTAATTGTAATTATCCATTTGAAGTTTAAAGAAAATCTAATTACATATTTGCCTTAATAGGTCAATTAAATTATACTTTGCTCGCCTAATTACTACTCTATGATATGGAATGATTTGACTTCTTTGCTACTTATTAATTTATCTATTTATTTATATTGTTTTCTACAATTTTTCTCATTGACATTTTTAAAATCCCTATCTGTAGCAAGAATCGTAGTAGAGAACATTCTTGAAAATAGTCTCAGGAATCACGTTCACACTTTGACTGATTCACCATTTGGAATAATTACACTTTACGTACACTAATAACACTGACAGAAGACGTGAGACTTTCAGTTTTCCAATCGTTTCTGTTACAAATTTGTAGCCATGATTAAAAATTTTCAGATTAACTATCAGTTAAGCATATGTATATTTGTTTTAGATTTGTTATCATAAAATGACGGTGTCTCGTACTAACAGTGAAAAATACTAATAGTTACAAAATTAAAATGGTTAATATTTAATTCTACATCATGTTTCAATCAGAAATGGAACCGATCGAAATATAACACAGATGAAAATATTGTTAGAAAGTGTTTTAATCAAAGAAATTTTAATTCTATTATTCTGTAAAATAATATTTAATTAGTTTAACTGTACACAAATGCATAAAAATAATTTTTAATTCCATTAGACATTGTAAAATACTATTAAATTTCATTCATTTTTAAAGAAGATAGAATCGGACAGAACTTATGGGATGACCTGATATGCCAAGAATATAAAGCAAAACAAATAAAATTATAAGCCAAATGAAATGGAATCGTAGAGCTCCTTAACAGATAGAAAAGTGGGGTTATTACGCGATAAATGCACTAGAATAGCCATACAAATATGCCGTACAAATATGACCTCATTACCCAGAATCATTGTCCGCCCAGAAGAAACTACAAAGTCCAATGCTCTTAAGATGGTACTGATCCTTACTGCCACTTTTATAGTGAAATCAAGCAAACAATTGAACGCCTCATCTCTGAGACTGTTCTATAGTACAGAGTGTACTTAACACCTTGATGGACTTGGGTCAATATTTTCCATGACCATGTTAAAAGAAAGTTGTGTTGAAATTGTATTTCAGCCACCTCAGCGGTAGATTATACAGACTTCATCTAATGCAGTTTTGTTTGTATCAGTCGAGGAATATTTTAGCAGAAATATGTTAGAAATAAATAACTCTTGTCATCTATGAACACACGTTATTCAGTCGAACATACATTTTCTTGACACATTACCAAATTGTTCTTGTGCGTAAATTCTATACATTAACGACAGTGAACTCCGTATTAATATGTCAGAAGACAAGATTTGCAAATAACACTTACAATAGCGGCAACAATAAATCGAATAGTAATAATAACAACAACTACAATAATAATAATAATAATAATAATAATAATAATAATAATAATAATAATAATAATAATAATAATAATAATAATAATAATAATAATAATAATAATAATAATAATAATAATAATAATGATAAAGATAAGATGTTATTTCAACATAGCACGCTAGAATCAGATTGATAAAACAGTCAGAGAAACATAGCGACTTAAAGTTACAAGATTCTATGCACGCAGGCGTGTGTGTGTGTGTGTGTGTGTGTGTGTGTGTGTGTGTGTGTGTGTGTGTGTGTTCGCGTGGGGGCACATTCGTATGTTTGTCTGTGTTTGTATGTATGATACACAGATATAGATAGACAGAAATACATACAGACAGACAGGTAGATAGATAGATAGATAGATAGATAGATAGATAGATAGATAGATAGATAGATAGATAGATAGATAGATAGATAGATAGATAAAGTACCAAACAAATGGCTGTTGTTTATTTGATTTTACAATATAACGTAATTTCTATGATTTTGTGTGTCATTTCTCCAGGTTCACCAATCGTCTCAACCGGCGTATGGGCAACAGTAATGATATTCTACAGCGAATCCAGGTAAATGAAATAATCTTCAACTGACATTTCTCTAATAATCGTATTATGCTGAAAAGAAATCAACATGGGTTGGAAGGATAAAAAGAAACTATAAAATGTTAGAAATATATACGGTTTTTTTCTGTATTGCGCGATTGTTTGGAAACATAGGTTTGTGTGGAATGTGTTTGCAGGAGTGAGTGTCTAATTCAATGACCTTTAAGAAATGGAAGTATTCTCAAGATGCCATTACTAGATACAAAGATTTGAAGGTGGTGATGTCTAGATGTAGGCGCAGGTGTACCTGTGTGGTGAGAAGCTCGCTTCCCAATTACATGGTTCTGGGTTCGACTCCACTGCGTGCCCTCGGGTCGACTAAAGCCTCGTGAGTGGGTTTCGTACATGGAAACAGAAAGAAGCCCACGATATGAGTATCGTTGTGTCTGTGTTTATCCTCTACAACCGCTTTACAACAGGTGTTGGTGTGTTTATGTCACCGTAACTTAGCGGTTCGTCAAACCTAACCGACAGAAAGAGTACCAGGCATAAATAATAAGTATTCGGGTCAATTCGTTCGCTAGAATTCCTCAAGGCGGTGCCCCAGAATGGCCGTAGTCTAATTACTGATACAAGTAAAAGGTAAAGGCTATTTCTCAAAGACATTCACATCTGAAGTGAAGTGAAATGGTTCGTGATGCACAAGATGTTGCTTCAAAGATTGTAGTGGTTTAGCTTTAAGTCATCCATTAGCGTCGTTTCAGCCATGACCATAACATCGATTTCTATGTCAAGGAATTTCCAATTATTGGAATTTATGGAGAATAAACAGTGATATTTCCGGCACATGATGGAAAACTTGACTGTTAAATCATCGTGTAAATAGAATTACTGCAATCTATGTAGCAACAGTTTTGTCGTGAGCTGCCGTGTTGTTGTTGTTGTTGGCTGGTCTGAGCCGAAGACTTGTTGAGCTGCTGAATTAAATGCATTTCTTGAGTTGTGTGAAGAAATAACTGACATCACTCGCGAGCAATGAACAGAAGATTTTATTGTTGCGCACAGAGTTTTAACTGTGTTGGTCTTTTACAAATAATAACAATAATTACATACTGGGAAACATACCGCTTCGATTTTACGATAAGTTTACTTATATGGCAACCTATGGCTTGCCAATTACAGCTGAGAAATAACAGTGCTATATTCGTGGCGAAGAAAATTCCTGTCTACTATCGGCCATGTATCTTAACTGGCTGGACGAGGCGAGAATGGAGACAAGGCACGAGTGTCTCAACATTCTGCAATTATCACCGAAAACCACCTTTATATAGAGCACGAAGAGAATATTCTAGAAGATGGAATCACGCGATGGCTTCCCGCTGATTTGTTACTTAATAGAGTGATCACGTGAAACTGCTGAGGTTTGATCGTGATGTCTGGCTGGCTACCTCATGATTTGGTTTTGAATCACTGCTAGTGTTATCGTTAACAGTACTAGTGACTTTGTAACATAAAGTTACCATTTCTTTCTATAAATGCAAAGAAACTTAGAATTTCACTCTACTAACTGTCATGTCTGAAAATGTTGCTGTTCAAGAAAAAATTATCGGAGTAACCAGGATGTTTCTAAATAGTCATTAGAATACGTTTCGTTTCGCTCCACGACAAGCCGTAACCACTCTCTCATTTTCACCAGACATATTGTAATTAGCTCTCTATATCTGCACATATTCTCTTCAGTTGTACATTGTCTACCCATACAAGATTATCCATTTTTATTAGGTCCTAATCAATACTACCAGGCACACAAAGTATTTGCCCAGGGATTTCATGACAATAGGGGCTCAATTTTTATGTATTTATACTTTGGATAGCCGTTAATAAATAAATACTGCAAGACCGGTGCAGCGATTTGGTCGAAGGCCTCTAATACTGCTAAGAATGTCCTGGTCCCGATTAGTTTTTCTTTATTTTCGAATATTATAGGATAATATTTGAGGGATATTAACCAGTTTTTTCTAGCATGCGAAGCGACTGAACTGTAATTCTATCAATAACTCGTAATTAGCACATGTTTTGATATAGGGATAAACTTCAAATGTTGTCTTGTTTGGTGGGATAAAGAATATTGAAATCTACTTTTCATTAGTACAGAAATATAACGAATGTGATGGCGACGAGCACGCCATTAGTTCAATAGCTTCAACTTCCTTGGTGCTGTTCACAAGAAGAATTACCGCTGGACATCAATATTGCTATCGCGTTGTTAATGCAATTAATTGAAAGCAATCAAGAAATGTTGCCCAAGGGGTGGATAAATGCAAAACCGAAACAACAGCTTGTAATAAAAATAACAAAATACAATTCAAATGAATAAAAAAAGAACAATACAAACGAGCAGCAATATTACAGTATAATGGAATCTATTTTGCATGAAACACGTGTTATACAGTTAATATATATATATATATATATATATATATATATATATATATATATATATATATATATATATATATATATATATATATGTATATATATATATATATATATATACATACATACATTAGTATATGCATATACATACACATATACATACGTATATACACACACATATATATACATATGTGTGCGTGTGTGTGTTTGTGCGTGCGTGCGTGAGTGTAGTTTGCAGAGTTCACAGAAACTAATTACTAATTAATGATAAGTACATGTTGAGAACTTTTTTTTTACTTGATGTATATTTATATATACTCGCACACGTACATATATCTATACAAACATATTCATACACACACACACAGCCACACACACATATATAAATACACACACATATATATATATATGAGTGTGTGTGTCTGTGTGTGTTTTTTGTTTGTTTATTTGTTACTGTATGCACTATCAATCAATAAGTAAACAAAAATATTGCAATATTGATTTCTGACATATCGAAACGGCTCTTCATGTCTATTTATAGAAAATGGCAAACGTAGTTAAAAAGATTCTCAACAGACCTTCAGAAACGTGTTCAACTGATTCGGAACGGTGAAATAACAACATATTGAGAGTAATACAAGCACGCATACATACATACATACATACATACATACATACATACACACGCATACACGCATACGCACACACATATAGAAGTGTGTGTCTGTGTAAGTTTGTATGTATATACGTACACAATGCATGTGCGTTCGTACGTGTGTATGTATGTGAATATGTTCATAAGTGTAGTTTTGTATTATAAATGATGGACGATGCTCCAATGATGTCTGCAATTGTGCTATCTGTAGGCAGGCGCTCTTAGTACAATGTGGTTGCTCTTAGATTTGAAGTGGAAATATCAATAGGTGGGTGTGGAAAAAGTTTAGGGATCTTATTTTGAGTGGAAAATGTTGACAATGTGTTTATCTCTGAGCTTCGTAAAATAAAATGTCACAATGGGGGAAGGTTGAGGAGGAGAGATCACAGCTCCTGCCAATCTAGGTTCAAGTTGTACGCAGGTAGTCATATCAGAGGAGTATAAGTTGTTGAAATATGAATGAAAGCCCGTGGTCTAGTGGTTAGGCATGTTGCACTCATGATCTTGAGATTGTGGTTTCGATTTCTTGACTGGCTGCGTGTTGTGTTCTTGAGAAAAACACTTCATTTTACGTCGCTCTGTCTGCGATGGAGTAAGCTTGTGATGAAGAGAACTGTTGGCCTACTCGCCAAGCCAGCGGGGTGGCATCATTCGGAATCTAGAAAAAGCGATTCGAAGAGCATTGTTACCAGCGATGTGTAACAATATTCTTAGTCTGGTTGATCCTGTGTTTAGGGGATAATTTGATGAAATAGAAGAAAAAGGAAATACAGGAAACAGTGAAACATACAGAAGAGTGACTTTTTGCCAGTTATATCCTCTGAATTTTATGATCACCATCATGTTTGTCTGCGAGTAAAAGGAACGCGTTCTCTTCTGAGTTAACACAACTCTAATGTCATCTAAAATGAACGTGACGAGAAAACTATCAATTGTGTGGTCACGTGAACTACATATGATTGCTGCCTATGCAACTATATTTCATTAGTAGGACACACACGCACACACAGACACAAACACAGACACACAGACACACACACACACACACACACACACACACACACACACACACACACACACACACACACACACACACACACACACACGCACACATATATGAGGTATGAGAGGTATTTGAGGACATATTTGTCAATTTAATGAAACAATTCTAACAAAAACAAATGCATTTTATTATGAATATGTGTGCATGTTCTGAAGAAGCTTGAGAAGTGTTTGCGTGAGAAGTGTTTGCGTGAGAAGGTGTACGTGAGAAAGGAGACAGAGAGAGTGGGGGAAAGAGAAATTCAGAGTGAAAAAGAGGTGGTATGAAAAGTTGAAGGAAAAGGAGAGCGGTTAAAGAGAAACACTAGGGGAAACGATAGCAGATATTCACGCTGTAAACTGGCAATATTTTTGTTTCACTCTAAAACGTCTATACTGATACGACTCTATAACTACTAAAAGTCTTTCAACGTCTCTTTTGGAAATATATAAAGTTTGAAAGTGTGTGATGGAGAGAGAAAATGGTTCGATTAGTAGGAACATATTTTTGTATGCATATAGATACTTGTACATGTGTGTGTGTGTGCATACACACATGCAGTATATGCCTATATATATATATATATATATATATATATATATATATATATATATATATATATATATACATACATACATATAGCTCTACGTATGCATTTTACCTCAGAGTGGGCGTATGTCGATCATACCATAAATATATGCTTCTATTGTAGTGTGAGCGAGTAAGAATGGGAAATTGAATAATAGGACGTACTTTCCAATATAGTTTGTGAATCGATAATCAAATTAGATGACCTAGAAATGTTAAGACATCGTGTTTTATTTTTATACTCTCTTCTCTATTAATGCATTACATTTTTTTTTTCCATTTCAGTTGTTGGCTGTCCTATTACTTCTTTCCTTATATTTGGATAATGGATGGTCAACGATTGGCTGTGATCGTGGTAAGTATCAATTCTTCCTCATTAAATCTATAAAGGTCTCATAGACTATAATATAGCATTCATATTGTATTCACTTTTACTTTATTCGACCTAATTTGATGGTTATTGATATGCAGTCAGTCAGCAAAATAATATCCGCCAATCAGCTGAATTTTATATTTGTTTTCGATGTACTTGCCTGGGAAGTGATTTTATCTGGGACCGATGTCAAAATTAATGCGATTACAGCGTGGAAGATGCCTGTAAGCCATTTCAAAACACAGAAAAACTGTTAGCCTCACTTACACATTTATTATTTAGAAGGACGAAAATTCCGACTAAATAAGAAATGTTGAAGTAAAGTTGACAGTTTTTCTGTATTTTGAATGGTTTCGTGTCTTTCATGCTGTCCTTGGTTTATATTTGTGTTAATGGTAAAAAAAAAAAATGAACGTCTTGCTTTGGTGCAACATTAAGTTCTTTTCCGTCCAAATAGAAGATGCTTCTTTGAATCGAACTAGTATCTTTCAGGTGGTTATGGCTTTAAATCTTCTTCCAAAAGGGATGCAAAGCAATTTATCTGGTAAGATATCAATAGGAAAGTGAGAAAAAGGAGTAACTGTAATCACCTAGTTGAAATAAACTGGGGTCTGTCCCATTCCGTAGAAACAATTTATTGCTTGAGTTATTTTAGAAATAGGTCTCCTTATTTTGAACTTGAACCCGAAAAGCTCTTTTGCAAACTTGAACCCGAAAAGCTCTTTCGCAAACAGGTCGTCCTTATGCTTTTGTGGAGACTATGCAGAAATTTTATGAAATTTTTACGACGAATGCATAACAAGTAGTCTGAGAGAGAAAAGACATCTTTAAATGATCTTTAAAGGGCTACCAAGGTTGAAGGTGCAATTTATTTTGCACAGACCCCCACCAAATAAAAATCTTCCAATTCATAATGGCTACAGAATATTTAACAGCAGGAATATTGGTTTCACATTTTAACAGTTACATGAAACGGGGGTTAACCGATTATATCAACCCTCAACTAATATTTGCTTTATCGACTTTCAAAAGGATGAATGGTAAAGCCGACCCCGATGGCCTTTGAACTCGGAACGTGAAGTCGGAAAAAATCCATTTTCGAAGTGTCACGATGATATAGCTAACTTAGTCTATTATGGCTTTCGAACTTTACATGAACGGTTAAACTGATTAAATAAATAAATTATTAATTAATTAAATTCTATCGAGTACGCATTAAGATTTAATGAGAACCTATGTGTACCGCATAAAAAGATTGTAGAATTTGCACTTTGGATTTTAAATGCCGTAACATGAAACGCATTTGACCATTGTGTTTTAGATAAATACTTGTTGAGAAAATTACACCTGGAAGTCATAGAAATGCTAATCTTTATTAAACTGCGTCGTTGATGCAAAGAACTGAATAATCAGCACATTGATCTCTTCCAACACACACACGTATAGACATCGAAATGATCCTCCTGACTTAAAAGAACTTGTTTGACATTTTGTGGCTTCGTGTAAAACTATTGAAATTCTTTAAATCAATAATAATTCTTTAAGAATAATATCACTAATTCTTCAAAAATAATGAAAGAAAATCCCCGGCAGTTTTTTCTTACTAATTCAAGATGGCGCTAATTCATTTTCCAATGGAAAAAATTTTACAGATTTTAAAGCAATGAAAAAAATATTTCCTGATTAAAAAAATTAAATTGCAATTGAAATTATTTGTTTCCTTATTTCCGAAGATGGATTTCAAACTCTAATAAACAAGAGTGTCCAGCAGGAACTGAACCTCACTCTTTTAGGATATTGAATATCTTTCAACTATATTAGAATATTTTTACGATGAAAGCTGATCGTGTTATCACGGGTTCAAACATTTATTACATTGTTATACAATTACGTCGGTTGATTTTACAACGAACTAATCCGGGGAGATATTTTAATTTGCTTTCTGATTGTCACGTGGAAAAGGGATAATGTTGAGTTTTCACCGGTGTCGACGATTAGCATTCAGCTGTTCGGCCAAGTATTTTCCTACTTGTAAAATCAAAGTGTAGAACGCTGAGTATTCAACATAACGTGTACCATTAAGTAAAATCTTGGCCTGAATCAGCCTGACACAATTTGATAAGGAAAGAGAGAAAGAGAGAGAGAGAGAGAGAGAGAGAGAGAGAGAGAGAGTGGTACAAATTGCGGTACTGGACTGGAAAATTAAAAATCAAATTCGATGTTGGTGAGACCTGAACTGGGAGTAGAAGCTGAGGTCAAATATATTGCCAGATATTCTAACTGATGCATAAACAATGCTCCTAATTGCAACAGGAGTGTAAGATAAAAATCTTTAAGAAACCTCTTAAGACAGCTTTTATTCGGATTATTTTAATGGGAGTAACCTTATAAGATTTAACACGCAAAAGACCAGAATTTTCAGGAAAGAGAAAAGTCGGTCAATTTAATCGACCTCAGTAAATAACTGGTACTTTATTTCTTCAGCACCGGAAGGTAGAGTCACCTCCAGCAGGATTCGAATGGACAATAAATATTATATGTAATGATTGACACAGATTATACTAATCTCATGTAAGATAATAAAATTGGTGAAAGGCAATATAATTGTTTCAAATTTTAATTATTTTTCTATTTACATAATTGTACTTTTTACTTTCATAGATTCAAATATTGATTTTTAATTTTGACACCAGATTCCGAAATTTATGGGACAGATACAAAAGAACTGATAATGAGCATATTTTAATAATTCTTATTTTATCGATCTGGAAAAAATGAAATGCAACAAAATATCTGTACGATCTAGAATATAATTATAACGGACAAAAGAAAATCCCGCATTGGAGTTTATCACACTGTAACTAAATATCATACAACGTTTATTAGGAAAGTGATAGAACTGACGAAGTGAGGGAGCAAAAGACGATATTAATTCCGGACATTTTCGTTTTGAGTTTAAATCCTGTCGAGGTTAACTTTGCATTTCAACTTTATGAAGATAACGTATGGCACAGGCGTGGTTGCGTGGTAAGAAGCCTGCTTCTCAGCCACATGGTTCAGGGTTCAGTCCCTCAGCATAGCACCTTAAGCAAATGTCTTTTACTGTGGCCTCGGGTCGATCAAAGCCTTGTGAGTGCATTTGGCAGATTCCGAATGTCCGCATTTCAAAACTATGTTAAAGAAAAAAAATCAAAGAAAAGCTGAGATTTTAGGATTAAATTGTTAATGAAAGAATTAAAATAAGATTTCATGATTGCTTTTAAATTACGTTACATTAAATGATTCTTATCTCTCACGGGATGGAGTACTTTTTTATCTTATCGGAATAGTAATCTATAATTGTGTGTGTGTGTGGGGGGGGGGGGGGTGTATATGGAAAATTAGAGACGAATGGAAAGTAAGTCGTAGTTGTGCGTGAATAAATGCGATTGCATCCTTTTAAGTTGCAGTGACTTCATAACCGCTAAATTTAATTCATAATATTCATGAATCTGCGCGTGTTTGAACTTTTGGCTTCTGATATGAAATAATTAATTGTACATAAGTTTCAGGTGAAAAATTTTTCTACCTCCTCAAATACATAACTCCTAAAACCTTTTCGATGTTGCATACATATTTATCTTTTTCGTATATTTTAATCCGAAGCGAGAATTATTCTAAGAACGATTAAAACAATACTCGAATGCAAAGCTTTTATGAGGGATGGCTAGTGTTTTTAACTTGATGTAATCTTCTTTGTAGTTAATGAAATATATGTGTTAGTTCATTTTAAATAACCCTTAGCAAAAAATAATTTATACAATCTGTAAGCTGTGTAGCTTAATCTTTTCCAACGCATTCTGCATTATTTAAGCTTTGCTTAACGACAAATAGCACAATATAATCTCGTTTATATACGACAGACTTTTCTTCGGGTATTTCGACAATAAAGGAAATAATGAATATTCCAATATTATGTAGCAAATTAAAAGAGAAAAACGCGGAAAGATTTGATTTTTTTTCATCAACAATCTATCATTTCTTTGTGTGTTTGTTTCTTGCACACATTCATGCCGACCAACGTGCAAACAAGTATACTTCTTTGGTAAAGCACACATATATGATAGTTTGTTTATGCATGCATATATATATATATATATATATATATATATATATATATATATATATATATATATATATATATATATATATATATATATATATATATATATATATATATATATATATATATATACATGTATATATATATATATGTGTGTGTGTGTGTATATATTAATATATGTAAAAGTATATATTTTTATATACATGTGTATATATATATGTAAATATATATATATATATATATGTATATATTTAGATATATATATTCATGTGTATATGTATATGTGTGTATATATATATATATATATATATATATATATATATATATGGCTTCTGGTCAGATTGCTGACCGGAAGCCATAAGTTAAAGATAAATTGTAAACATATAATTTCAAGAAATGTAAAATAAATAAATCGGTTGTCGGAAAATAAAGACATCTAAACAAAAACTGATTGGGGACAGTATTAATTTTAATAACTTTCTATGTCAAGCGTCCGAAGAAACTGGAAAAGTTCCAAGCGGAAGAATGTTGAGAGAGAGAGAGAGGGAAGAAAGGAGAAAGAGAGAGAGAGAAATACATAGCAATGAAAACTGTTCTTAAGAATTAGCTGTTACCGAGGAAAACAATACCATAAGTGAAACGAAAAAGGGACATAAAGGAGTTCGTCAGTTATCAATGGCGAGAGTGGGGGAGAGCATATGTGGTAAATGAAAGAGGATAAGGAATGATAGAAGTAAAGTGTAGAGGATCTGAAGTGGATGAACAAATAAATGAGAAGAGAGAAGAGGACTCAAGGAATTCAATGACAATGTAGAGAAATATAAACAAAGATTGTGTTGTGGCAGATAATTGTTTTGAATAAAATAACATTTGATATCAAAAGATTTGAAAACACTAGAAAATTTGTATGAGGAGTATTAAGTGTTGAAAGGGGAAGAGAAGTGGGAAAGAGACAGAAGGAGAGAGAGAGAGAGAGAGAGAGAGAGAGAGAGAGAGAGAGAGAGAAAGAGAGAGAGAAAGAGAGAGAGAGAGAGAGAGAGAGCAATATACAGCGAGAGAAAGAGGAGTAGATATAAACGAGAAACGGACCTGAATTGAGGGGAAGAGTGAGGTGAAGAAGGTGAACATGATCAATAAAAGTAGAATGGGGGATTAGAAAAGAAGCAGAACATACAGAGTGTAAAGGAAAGCAGAAGAGGAGGGGGAATCAGACACACACACACACACACACACACACACACACACACACACACACACATACACACAGAAACTATACAAACTTTTTAACATGAGCACAGCTAAAACACACAGTGAATATAGGCCGAGATACGGATGCTGACATTTCGGAGAGAATAAGGGCAGGGTGGGAACGGTTTACCTGAACAAAGACGAGGAACTACGATGGGTTCCGAAACAAAGGGCTGAGGAAAGATTCACGAAAGGAAAATAAAAGAAACCATTACTATTGTTGTTGTTGTTATTGTTGCTTTTACGCTACTGCATGCTAATTTACTTAGCATTTTTTTTATCTTGAGGTTTAATGACAACAAATCTCCTCAAATCTCGATAATCTTCCTTAGGATTCTTGCAAAATGTAGGATGGCATTTTTCTGCAGATTGACAATTCCAGTTTCAATTCCATGCTCTTTCAGTCCTTTTACATAGCATTTTAGGTGCTGTGCCAAATTCACCAATTATCGCAGTAATACCTGTTATCATGGTCTACCACAGTCTCCTCAGCTCCCTGGCTACATCCTTATATTCCTCAATATTTTCGATTTCTTTGATGTCCACATTGAGTAGGACACAAAGTTCGCTTATATAAATATATATATTGAGAAAAAAGGTCGCCAGAATTTTGGGAAAAAAACTTTTTATTTATTGATTATTATTAACGGCAATATCGTAATGATCTGAAGAGTCTGGAACCATCACGTATTTCCTTAGCGTTGGTATATGAAAATGTTATGTCTAAGATATGCTTTACTTTTATTGTGCTATTTAGATAACAGTTTGTGATATCATAAACACCTATACCCCGAATATGATTTTGTATATTTCTATAAGCTTATAGTTCTTTGCATGAAGAAATACTGTTTCAAAGAAATTTCGATCCTAATATTTACACAGTTTTTTTCCGACATTTCTTAAATTTATAGATAAATCTCACATTTTTGTTCAATATAATGAGAATATTAATCACCAAACTTCGTGAAAGCCACACCAATGAAGCGGAAACACTAAGGTAAGTAAGAAACATCTTTGAATATAATAATATGAATGCTTAAATATTTTATTTTTTCAAGAAGAAAGGTCTTTTAAATCCTTCGCACTACTAAGTGAACGGCTATTGTCAATTCTTTCTTCTGATGAAGGAAGCTGGTCTTATGGTAATATCTCTATGCAATCATTTACTGGTTGCATATCCATGGATTATTGTTCATCTTGTGTCTTTCCTTACTAACGATCAGCCATTTTGTCCTTGGTAAGGAAAGACACAAATAAGAAAGAAGAAAGCAAAGGACCACTGATGAGGTCACAGAAGTGTGACGAAAGAATTCTCGCCGAAATACGATTAATGTAAAAAATAAAATAAAGCTGAATCAAACTAACATCAAATATATATACCTTGTACGTTTTAATTACTTATTGATAGGTGTTTTGTTCTGATTCTCTTATAATTGATTTCAATATTCATGCCACCAAAGCTCGATATTATTGGCTAAACCTTCTGAAGGTTTAGTAACTCAGAAGGGACATAAACATATAATTGAGTTGTTGTATGCAAAACTGTGTCCGAACCAGATACCATCAAAATATACTGAATCGTAATCTGATATTTGCTAGTCCAATACTAAAATTGAAAATTATACTTGTTTAATAAAGACCCAGTACCTTAATTCAAATGAAGCCATTCTTATTTTCCATTCCAGAAAAGCTGTAAAAGCAGCCATAGTGCTTCTTCCGCTACTTGGCATTACCAACTTCGTTGTGATGATCGAACCATCTCAAGAGAACGTAGCCCTCTTTGGTACCTGGGCCTACATATCATATTTCCTCATTTCCTTTCAGGGTTTTGGTATTTCATTGATATACTGCTTCCTTAATAGCGAGGTAAGTCATTCCTACACTACTCCACACTGTCAACAACAGTTGCATTTACTGAGAATCATTATTAATTCGATAATTATGTTATAAATTCTTGATTAACTATGCTGTGACAAATAAGTATTACTTCCAAAGTTTACTTATAAATTATAACTAAGAGGAGATTAAAAGAAAACGTGCTTTTAAAAGAATGCAGTTTTAAGGAATTTCTTTGGTACTTTAGAGAAATCAAATTGGTTTCAAGTATTTAATAAGAATAGAAAAATATATCCAAATTTCCTTTTATTTTATTTTATTTCATTTTATTTTATTTTTTGTCCTATTAAATGATGACAAAGAAAATGTTAAAAGTGGATTTCAAAAGAAGACAACTAACTTCAATTATTGGAGAAATTCCTTGAAATGTAATTAAGTTGATCAAATAATTATAAATGTTAGATCTTCATATATTACTTGCAAATTTACGAGACATTCGTTCTTAAAAGTTATATCGAGTTGTCTTAAAGAGAAATGTGTAAACAAGCTGCATTATCCAAATATATTTCAATATAATTCCACTAACATCGTAATATATTTAAGTGGTGGTCTGAATCAACCAATTAAAATCTAGTAACACTTAAAATACATTCCATAGAATGTTTACATCTTTCTTTCTTGTGAATCTTGTGTTCTTGCCTAGGAATACTAAAATTGATTGAGTATTCTCTTCGTCTGTTTCGAGTGTTTTATCAAGTGTGTGTCTGTGTGTCACGCGCAGGACAGAAAGCATATTGTAAATCGAGCGTACACAAAGTCATATTTGTGTTATATATATATATATATATATATATATATATATATATATATATATATATATATATATATATATATATAAATATATATATACACTCACATATATATATATGTACTTATATATGTATGCATGTATGTATGTGTTATGTATATATGTATATATGTGCATATATAAAAATATGCATATATATATATATATATATATATATATATATATATATATATATATATATATGTATATATATATAAATATATATATATATATATATATATATATATATATATATATATATATATACATATGTATATGCGTGTGTATGCGCATGTTTTTGTATAATATGTACATTAATTAATCATATATAATGTATGTATGACTCTATATGTGTGTGTGTGTGCGTGCGTTCATACACACCATTTACTAGCACTATACCAACCCACTAGTATCATTGGTTGCTTGGAGGGGTAGTCTGAATCCACATTTATTCAAAGACAGATTGAAGTAGGAATGATTATGCACCATTAAATCTGACGCGAAAATCTCGTCAACTCTAATGGCAAATTGTCATTTCTACTTCAGTTTCTATTTTGAATATAAGCCAGTTGAAAGAAATAAAAAAAAAACGATGATATAGAATTGATACATTTCTATTACAAGGAATTATTTAACTACTCATATTCATTCTTCCAGTCAGTTGCAAACAAATATGTCTGTATATGTGTGATTCCATATTTCATAACATTTCATAAGTGTGCGATTATATATATATATATATATACATGTTAGGCGAGTGGAACTTTGGGTAAGTATCTTCTATTATAGCCTCGGGTAACCAATGCCTTGTGAATGCATTTGGTAGACTGAAACAAGCCCATCGTATGTATATATATATATATATATATAGAGATAGATAGATAGATATATATTTATGTGTGTGTGTGTCTGTGATTGTGCCCCCTCCCCCGTATGTGTACCGTTTTTCCTCTTTTATAATGTTTGCTTGTTTTGGCTGTTAGTCTTTGATCTCCTGGTTATGTGTGTTACATAAGTTTATGTAGCTACGTTTCAGTGTGTGCGTACGTGTGCGCTTTTGCGTGTGTGCCTGCTCGTATGTAAGTGAACGTGTTCTTGTATGCATGCTTGGACATAGATATTCTTCTTAAAGAACGTTTAAACTTCGTGAATAAATATTTATTAGTATCTAATAGAGTTCAGATATTTCTATATATTATTGTAGCTTTTATATATTTATTTCTTGCTGACAGAGCTGATAAATTAGATGTATATATATTACTGTTATATATTCATTGTATAGCTAATAGAGTTAATAATTCACGTACGATAATTCCAACATTTTATTAGCTAAACACCTTCTTCACTAATGCTTAATGATTGCCATTTGCAAATGTATGATTCCCTTAGGGCTTAAATCTTTAAAAATGTAGGTGACGCTAGTAATGTGTTCTTTTAATTATTGTATATCTTATTTCCAATAATTAATTCTGCAAGGTGTAACTAAACTACGATTCCTCTCACTTGTGCATAATCAACTCAAACGAAGTTCCTCCCACAAATGTGTTGCTTTGTTTTGTTTTGTTTCCTGCTCTTTTTTTTTTTAAATTTTTATCTAGAGAAGACACGTAGATTATCAAGACTTTCAAAAGAATTTCCTCGAAGGCTTCATGTCACAGTGCCGTCAAACATGAGAGAAAATGGAAATCTAGTGTAAAGCCTGGAGGCAGCGGGGGCGTGTGGCGGTGTATAGGGGTGTTTCCCCATTAACGCAAGCTCGCTTTGCGTAATGCTGTGGGTGGGAAGCCATTTTGAGTTTTTTGGACGTCTTAATTCCTGTCCAGAATTTATTACAAGGCTTTTCTTCAGTAAGGCAAAATAAAATACTAATTTTGCTGACACTAATGTTGTTGCTACTGCTGCTGCTACTACTACTATTGCTACTACTACTACTACTACTACTACTACTACTAATAATAATAATAATAATTGCAAAAAAAGAAGAGTGCCATTGTTATCAAGTGAATGATATTCTTTCTACTATAAGCACAAGGCATGAAATTTTGGAGGGAGGGAAGACAGTCAATTAGATCGACCCCAGTACGCATCTGGTACTTAAGTTATCGAGCCCGAAAAGACGAAAGGCAAAGTCGACCTCGCTGGAATTTGAACTTGGAACGTATCGACGGTCAAAATATCGCTAAGCATTTCGTCCAGCGTGCTAACGATTCTGCCAGCTCGCCGCCTTAATGATGATAATAGTATAGAGACTACACAATCAATTCTATGTAGCCACAGCAGAAGTTGCTGGAAAAAAAGGTGGGATTGGCTGATGAAAGGAATCCTTAAAAAAGAGACCGGGAGCGCTATACTGGCAGCGCAGGACCAAGCTCTGGCCACGAACTGGAGGGTTAAGCTGAGGAATAAGCAAGCGTCTCCGCTGTGTTGCATCTTCAATAGAATTAATGAAGCCATTGGCCATCTCACGAGCGAATGCCCTAGACATGTCCAAAACCAATACAAGTTGTGGCGACACAACCAGGTAGCGAAAGTGCTACACTGGAATCTGTGCGAAAAGTGGGGGCTAGAGAGAGGCAAGAAGTAGTATGAGCATAAACCACAGAGAGGAATGGAAGGTAAACAGTCGAATACAGGATTGAATGTAGTACGGCTGATGCATCGTTTTCTCTCCAAAATCGTTGTCAGTTAAGACGAAGCGTCCTTACATCTGTGTTTAGCATTTACGGTTGGCTAAAACATACAGTCTGAACTGTGTGTGTGCGTATGCATGCTTTTGTATATGTGTGTGTGTGTGTGTGTTTTCTTTAAGATTTATTTTTAAGTTCTTGTTCATGGCGTTCAGACAGTCGTTAAAAAAAGAATTGTTTTAATCAGAACAGGTCCCAGGGTTTGTAAATACCCGGTTGAGTTAGTCTGTGTGTATATATATATGTAGGTTTATGCATCATCACTTATGGCATGTATGAACATGGGTCTTAAATACTTGGGTGCTTGTGTGTGTATATGGATGTGTGTGCGTGTGTGTGTGTTTGTGCGTACCTTTTTACGTACGTGCTTTCCTCTATGCACACAACCAAATGTGTGCATATATTCAGTTAAAGAATCTCAAATGGAGAATGTTTAGAATGTCATATAAATTTTTCTACGTATGTACAAATATGTGTGCATGTATATTACATATATATATATATATATGTGTGTGTGTGTGTGTGTGTGTGTGTGTGTGTGTACATATATATATACACACAAGTACAAATGTACATATTTGTACCTATGTATATATGTATATATGTATATTTATCTATGTGTGTGTGGGGGTGCAGCTAACTGACATAATTACGTCAGAATAAGTGGTTAGGAATCCTAGAGGATAGAAATGCTTTTAACTTCATTAAAATGTTACAAGTGCTGAATTTACGAAACCAAATTTCCCTGAAGCGCCTTTAAAACTTCTAGTAAATGCCGTAATAAATACAAGAAAATCTGAGTATCATTTCTCTCGGAAAATCGATTGAAACTATGTTTGTTTAGAGCTTTCATCATTTGCATACAGATTTATTCGTTTAGCCGTGTTTAGCTAACGTGACGTAACAACACCTAGATTGACTGCAATCTTGAAAAATCCACAGATAAACGCCACCAGCCGCCATTTTATCATTCCGCAGTTTCCAGTACCACCGGCACAACACTGTCGCCTTTATCATTATCCTCATCATCATCGTGATCGTCGTCATCATCATCATCATCATCATCATCATCATCGGCAACAGCAGCAGCAGCAGTACAATTACTTTGCCGGCGTCGTCGTCGTCATCGTCATCACTATCATCACCTTAATCACCATCGTCAACTTCATTACTATCACCATCCTCAACATTGTCATCATCATCATCATCATCATCATCATCATCATCATCATCATCATCATCATCATCATCATCATCATCATCATCATCATCATCATCATTCATCATCAATTATTCTTATCCTCATTATCATTATGACGCCCTCACAACCACAGCCGTTTAGATCATTGTCAGCAACATCGCTGACATCGCTACAACATGGAATAACAACAGCAACAGCAACAACAACAACATTTGTTGCTTTTGTAGCTGCAAGAATAGTTTCATTGTAATTATGAACTGCTGTGCAAACGCTTCCTTCAATCAACACCAAATATAGTAAAAGGACTATGTTATTAGTAGCATCACCATCATCATCATCATCATCGCTACCATTATCATCATTCTTGTCGTCATTGTCATTATACTCCTCGTCCTTATCATCATCATCATCGTCATCATCATTATCATCATCTCCATCATCATCATCATCATCGCCATCACTAACACCATGACGTTTATAGAGTTTCTCGCAAGTCATTAAGTGAACCGCCATGATTTTTCAATATGCTACAAATAACAGAAGGAGAAGGAAAAGATGGGATGGTCGCCGTGGTAACGTCTTTAATATCAGGTTTGCTGACCTGCAATACAACAACAACGTCATAAACAATTCTCATTATCACCACCACCATAAGCGAGACCAATACCATCATTATAATCATCATTACAATCAAGAATATAATTATCATTTTTTAAGTAGAATCTTTATCACGAAAATCCCTATATCAACCCCCCCCCCAACACTACTAACTCACTAACACTACCAACAACATCACATTCAACAATATCATCACCGTTAATAATACCAAGAACACTAATTACTTACTAATTATTTACCATTTAAAATTTACTGCTTTAATTATTAGAATCATTATTAGAATACAGCAACAACAAAAGTTCCAATGGCCTCAAAATTTACAGTTGTGAAGCAATTAATGTTGACTAAATGCTGTAACAAATATTAGAGCAGATTTCCTGTTGATATGCATATCGACTGATTAATGAATACTTGACTAATTAGCAATAACCATTCAATAAGTATTGATTTAATCTCAAGAAGCAGACGACAGAAAGACTAGATTTCAATATGGCTTCTCGTTTCAAACAGAGAGTAAGAGAGAGAGAGAGAGAGAGAGAGAGAGAGAGAGAGCAGTTTCAAAATAGCTTTTCATTTGAAACAGCAGACAACAGACAAGATTTGAATTGAGAGAAGTTTTGAGAAGGCAGAATACGGAGTGATAAGGGGCTTAGAGTTGGAAGTTTAGCGTTTGTAAGAAAATATAATGTTTGAGAAAGAAATATAGGATCAAAAATTATATAAAGTGGAAGCAGCTTTTCAGATGATGATCAGATCCATGTTATAGGAGATAGCTGCATTTTCTAAAAATAATAACCGTTATACTATGAAATAAATATCGATAAAAATACCATACCAATATAAATAATATTAGTTGCAATACGAATTACGTAATATAAAGTAACAAAATACCACGAAACTGTAGAATTTAAAATTTTTCAATATTGAAAGATACACGGTTTATCTATTTATCTATTTATCTCTCTCCCCCTGCCCCCTCTCTCTCTCTCTCTGCATATATATATATATATATATATATATATATATATATATATATATGCATACTCAGAGACAATATATATATATGAGAGAGAGAGAGAGACTGAGAGAGAGGTGGGGGAAATACACAAAGGAGCAAAAGTCAGCGTAAATAAAATAAGGCTGGAATAGAATAGAAAAAAAATTGTGTAATTGAAAACAAAAAGAAGAAACGGGAAATTTTAGAAGAGTATAAATTGTTTAAAACAAGAAAATAACACGATTTAGAACTTATACAGGTGTATAGATTTCTTCCACACTTCTCCTTCGCTCTCTCTTTCCTTCTTTCTTTCTATATATACACACGCGTACACTTATACATTTATAAGTATATATATATATATATATATATATATATACATAAATATGTCTGTGTTTGTGTGCATACACATATATACAAAAGTGTGCATACATTCTATAGCCACATGTACACACATGCAAATATATATGCATATACATATACACACATATACATACACCTGTGTATGCCACGTATATATGTGTTGGTATGCATGTAATATCCATATGTCCATAGACGTTCTTGTCTGCGGCTTGTGTGCAGGTGTATATATGCGTGTGTGTGTTTATGTATATCTCTGTGTATATGTCTCTGTGTGTGTTCGTGTGTGTGTATGTGTGCGTGTGTGTGTGTGTGTATGTGTGTGTGTGTGTTGTGTGTGTGACATGGCAGTGAAATAAATTACCGCATATCACATTTTTTCCATAAACGTACGATGTCATGTTTCAGATAGCATCCATATAATTTGTGCGTTCTCTTATTTTTTAAAAGTTTTATCTCTGAACAATATTTTGTTTAAATTATTTCTTTCGATTTCACCTTTAAAAGAAACCGAGAAAATTGTGTTGTAAAAGCATTTTCCATTGAATATATATATATATATATATATGTGTGTGTGTGTGTGTGTGTGTGTCTGTGTGTGTGTGTGTGTGTGTGTGTGTGTGTGTGTGTGTGTGTGTGTGTGTGTGTGTGTGTGTGTGTATACATATATATTCAATTTATTTTGTTTGTATAAAATTTGTGGTTATGCACAAAAGCGAGGCAGAATCATCATTATCCGTATATACTGTTGGCAAAAATAAAATTGAGTAGATTCCATCACACAGACTCAAAATTTGTTCTTTGCCAACTGATAATCAGTTTAATTGCATTCAACCTCCTTAAAACATCCAGGAAAGAATTTTCAAATATTTGTGTGTCTGGTTAAGGCATGGATTATACAGGCTTTTGCGCTATAAACAATATACATACTCTTTCAAACAACACATACCTCAAACGTCTCACACAGAAATATATACACACACATACACATATATATATATGTATGTGTGTGTATGTATGTATATATATACATATATATATATATATATATATATATATATATATATATATATATATATATATATGTATATATATATATGTATATATATATATATATGTATATATATATATATATATATATATATATATATATATATATATATATATATATATATATATATATATATATATATATATATATATATATATATATATATATATATATATATATATATATATATATATATATATATATATATATATATATATATATATATATATATATATATATATATATATATATATATATATATATATATATATATATATATATATATATATATATATATATATATATCAGGTTCTGCCAGTGGTGCGTATCTATTTTTTCCAGTGTTTTAGACATTTGGAAATTTGAATGTTTGCCTCATCATCAACAGAATTATGAATTCATGTGTATTTCTTGCTTTTATGGAACTTAGCAAATAATAATTACTGGAAGTTTGTGAAATAAATACAAGGACAAAGAAAACGGTTGGTTGGTATTTTGTATCGAAAAACATAAAGACCCCAGAGACAGCTATCGTGCTGTCTGTTGGTAGGGTGAAGATGGTTTAGAGATCTTTGTAAGCTTTTGAATGGCGACAACCAGGGCTGCAGACATATACCTTTCTCTGATCCAGTTTGTCGACCAAAATGTTTCCGTTGAGTCTTTGTCTTACTACAAACAAAACAGCATTGTTATTTATAAGTTCGACGCAGTCCCACAACCTCTTTTTTTCAACTTGCCTTCCTTCAGTCAATATCTCTTTGTATTTGCAATAGCATTGTAAACATTTGTTGCTTTCTGCCTGTATAACACTTATATATCGTATTTAAACAAGAAATAAGCCTAAAGTTTTTCGGTATAATAATCTATAGTATTTTCCTTCATAGTTATATTTTTTCTGTGCAATGGCAAACAAGTTTGCCAACTCAATTTCACTTTCTGTAACTTGTATAAATATATAGATGAATGATCTTCTGTTAGTGTCAATATCTTTTACTAATATTGACAGGTCTAGCCCAGGAGCTATCCATTTATAATAACTTTCTCACAGGTTTACTGGAAATTTCGCGGTTTTTATCATATGTGTTATTGTTGATGTCAGTTGAAATAGTCTTCCAAAATATTCGTTTATGATGCATTGTAGTTGGAATACCTCTTAAATTCCAGCTTTTAGACCAAAATGATTTGCAAATTTTCTAAGAGTATTTTACTGGTGTTTCTTCTCAGTCTTCAATAAACAACTTCTTGATTAGAGGTAAAATTCTGATTGATTATGGTTCCCGATTCAGTGCTATGGCTAATTTTGATAATGAAGTTCCTTCTTCAATGTCTTCGTAACACATTTTCTCACTCAACGTTTTGAGTCATACATTTACTGATTTGCCCATAAGAGGTTGGATTACATCATGTAACTGAAAATGCAACCGACTTATTCACTTTAGACTTAAACATGGCATCTTTATATCTTATTTTGCATCGCAAGTAGCGAACATTCTTCATTTTGTTTTATTTATGTGTGTTTTTTATCACCTGGTTGGATGAGGTCAGATAACATCTTCAACACATACAGTATTGACATTTGTAAGGCGTTGCTTCAGAGTAAGAACAGCCATATTCAGATAGGAACTAGATGTTCAATAGTTGATAGTGCCATATATTCATGTATATTCATATAATATTTAACAAAATTGTCCATATTTAATATGAGGCGTTATTTTCTTTCATATAGAAAACAACTTCATAGAGAACTTGGATACTTTCAACACAAACTACAGTGTTAAATTGATTTTAAATTGATGTATATGTGTTAATTGACTTGAGTTGCGATTATATGACGATGACGTCAGCAGATTCTTTATATTTCTGACAGTCTTCCATAATGGCTTTCCGCAAACATTTTTTTTTCTTTAAGTTGGCTGATATTATAATAGTTGAAATAGCAGGCGCAGTTTTTGACAAGTCTTCTGACAACGAATTCTGTGTGTATATATATATGTATGCATGCATTATGTATGTACGTTTATATGTATGTTTGCATGTATGCATGTTTATATGTAAGAAGGTATGTATGAATAGTTGTATGTGTGTACGTACGTACGTATGTACACAGAGCTAAACGAGAACATTAATGATATAGAAATCCTTAACACTGACCGTCGATATTGATAAGAGCATTATTCTAAATTTTTCTTTGTTATATTTCCTTTAATCGTTTTATTTCAGACAGCTGACGACATCGAAATTACTTACGTTGTTTCATAGCCAATGCCATAGGTTGGTGGCTACCATGAGAATCAGAATCAAATTCACGCTATGCTCTTTGAAAGCTTAGGAAATGCTGAAAATTGTATTTAAAAATATGAAGTATTTGCAAATCTCACCAGCTTATTGGTGATCCATATGGAATCACCGTCATAAGGAATATTCCGAGTGAAATGGAAGCATTTGTATGAAACCTGTGAGATCTTCAAAACCTAACGAACACCAGAGAAAGGGGAGAAATACTTATTAGTTTGAAGATCGTGCGACAGTGCACATGTGACTAATGAATCATTCACATTATCGATAGATTCATATTAGAGATTAAACGAAAAAGAAAACAAAGATAACTTTGTTGCTATTATGATATTCAACCATGTTTAAGTAAATATTCAACCAAATATCTTATCGAAAAAAATACTTTCCATGAAGGGAAATTAGATTTTTCAAGATGCTCATTCCATATAAGCTTGGTGACTTAGACATTAGTGATCGATGAGAAATATATTGATCAATCCACGAGAGCAAAAGAAGAAGAAAAACAATCTAGCTAAGCTTCAAGAAAGATAAGTGATTTTCTGTTGTTTTGAAAAACTGCCGCAGCTTACTAAGTGTGGAATAATATTTGTGAACAGCGCCAGTTTCACACATCCATGTTTATTAATACATTGCGTAAGCAATTAGATTTGTGCGTTAAGTCTTAAACTAACAGTTTTCATGACAGTCAATGAGTCGGTTGCAAAGGCCGAGGCAGAAGTTTGGAAAATCTAGAGACGGAAAATAAACTCCAGCAATTTTCTCATACAAATAATATACTGCAAAACACGCTCGCGCGCGAAAACTTAATTTTCTTTGGAAAAATCGTTTGGGTAACGTTGCTATGTAATAAAATATATTGTTTTAATTACTTGATATTTTCTCTACCAAAAAGTAATTATTAGTGGAAACATAACAGTCATGTCCGGTTTTTTTTTTACATTTTTCATTCAAATAACATGAGAGGAAATTAAATCCCTCATCCGATAAAATATGTAACAGTTGTTGGTTGTGTTTTAACTGTAAATTAGCTCTGATTCAGCTGACCGATGGCCAAAGTCTATGGAAACCTTATCAGATCTTCTTTTGGTGTTTTGCTTTATAAATAACCTTCGATATAGCTGTGTCAAGATTAAAGAAAAGTTCTGCTACATACCTTTCCTACGAGAATTAGCCAGGTATGTGACAAATATGCATTTCCCTGTTTCTTAAAATTAGCTCAAAATTGGTCTACGTATCAAGGCGGTGCCCCAGCATGGCCGTAGTCAAATGACTGAAACAAGTAAAAGAATAGGTCAAAGGAGCTCCACGATAAAACTAAAACAGTGTGTGTGTGTGTGTGTGTGTGTTTGAACACATTCTAATAATTAAAAAAAACCAAATTCCTGCTAATTTGATTAAAAGTTCATAAGCGGAAAGCTGACTGAATCGTTACTGCACCGGACAAAATGCTGCTAAGCATTTTGTCCATCATTACTTTCTGAGTTCAAATACCACCGAGTTCGACTTTGCCTTTCATCATTTTGGGGTCGTTAAAATAAGTAACAATTGAGAACTAGGATCGATGTAATCGACTTGGCCAACTTTCACGAAATTGCTGGCCCTGTGCCAAAATTTGAAACCAATATGATTAAAAAAATGTTTAGAAAAAAGAAACGGAAATCTTAATACCAAACTCTGCAAACAATCCAATCAGCTCCGACAAACATAGAATTTACGTTTTCGTAGAACTTCGGAGTATTCTGATGTGACTTTATTTAATACGAAATATGTCATAATTATTAATAGAAGTTTTGATTAAAGAGCAATTTCAGAAATTTGGTTTGAATTACGTGATTCTTCATTTATTGCATTATCAAATTTTAATGGAATCAAAAAGGCATGGAAATTGATTTCTTTGTTTAGTTGGCAATAATTGAAAGCAAATAACCATTCCAACAGATTATTTAACGTCAGTCTAAAAGCTAATGAACTATGGCATAAACCCATCACTATTAGTCTGTAAAACTACAATCAAGAGGAAGTCTGTTTGCGTAGAACAAGGCAGTCACAGGCGAATGTTTATTTAAATATCTGTACATACCGATTATTTTATTTCTTGTTCGGTTAGATGTGTAACCCGTACAATCACACACACAAACACACACTTAGATGTGTGGATGCACATGCAGATACATATATATATATATATATATATATATATATATATATATATATATATATATACATATATAAATAAGGATAAGATCGTTATTTAAAATACCGACCTTATCAGGTGGCTAATATGGGAATAAAAACTCCAAAGTAGTAGAAGACACTTGCCCAAAGTGCCACGCAGTGGGACTGAACCCAGAACCATGTGGTTCATAAGCAAGCTACTTACCACACAGTCACTCCTACGCCTATATATATATATATATATATATATATATATATATATATATATATATATATATATATATATATATATATATATATATATATATATATATATATATATATATATATATATATATATATATATATATATATATATATATATATATATATATATATATATATATATATATATATATATATATATATATATATATATATATATATATATATATATATATATATATATATATATATATATATATATGTATGTATAATGAAGCCATCAAAAGGTGGAGTAAAGTATTATACATCGTCAAAACGTGTTTATTACAGTATTATTCTAACATAATTCTCATTAAATTCAATGCTGTAATAAGCTCGGTTTGAGGATAACATCATTCTCCACTCGTCTTCATGAACATCTCTACGCAGTAAGTATTTTATTACAAAATAAATATTTATAAGTTGGTATAAGACTACAAAGGAATATATTAGACTTTATGAGACTTTAAAAAAACTTTATAAGAGATGTTGAAAGTGTCGTCCTTCATTTTTAATACAAAAGTTGACTCTTCTACAAATGTTTTGAAATACATCTTGGAGAAAAAAAATCATTGCGGATAGACTTTTTGAACACACTGTACCTTGTATGCTAAAGGGAATCCAATGAAGCGAAATCTGGATTTACCTATTGAGAAAAGTACCGTGTAAATGTTAAACAATTCTGTATGCTCCCAATCATTCAATGGTAGGGAACATCCAGCAAAGTACTAGTTAGGTTCCTGCTCGGATTCCAGATCCTTATTCTTTTATGTTATATATATATGTGTGTGTGTGTGTGTGTATAAGACTCGGTTAAACTATACTCAATGGCAGTAATGTTTGTTTAGCACAAATGATGTTATATACGGGTATTTAAATATCTGTTCATACACGTTATTTCCAGCGTATTCAGTTACATCATTTCTATATGTGTGAGTGTATACGTGTGTGTTTGTTTGTGTACGAGTGTATGAGTCTGTAGGTGTGGACACAGCGTAAGGGAATTGTTAGGAAGCTTTCTTCATAATCATGATATTGCGAGTTCAGTCACATTGTCTTGCATCTGGGTCAAGTACCTGGCATTTGTTGCACGGCGTGTGCGTAAGAGTGAGTAGTAGACGCACAATTTGTAGCAACATGCCGGATAATTCGTACGCGGAAGGGAAATGTGCTGCATTAGCTTACAGTTGTTTCTGCTATAAGATGCAATGCACTCATGGTTGAATGATTGTGTATCACCTTATATCTTTACGGGAGGATCAACTAAATAAATAAATGCGTAATTTCTCCCCTCTATTCTGTTCCCATCCTTACTCCCATTTCCTCCCTGTACGCACACACACACACACACACACATATATATATAACTATACATACCTACCTACCTACCTACCTACCTACCTACCTACCTTCCTACATACATACATACATACATATATCACAAGTTTTCACGTTCATGTATGCATATGTTTTGTGTTTGTGTGCCAATCATCGGTTGATGGTGGTTAATTTGTATTTTAACTCTATACACATACTATATGTCAGTTCTAGCGATCATGTGTGTGTGAATATGATTGTGTATCTATGTCTGCTTGTGTTTTTGCATATTTAATGATGCAAAATTACTATTTTTACAAGTAGTCACGTCATGAAAATTACGTCATAGAAGAAATTAATTAGATGATATCTAGTCATCTGACTTTCAGATTGTAATAAATTAGACAGAAGTTATTTTGATCATGTGGAAACAATATGGACACTGTCAGTAGTTGTAGAGTGAGAAAGACGTATATTGAAATGACGATGCGCAGTTTTATGGAGATTTTTATTATCTGAGATCATAAGTTAGTATGGGATTTGCGAGAGTGAACTGCTTGTTGCTGTAGATCATTTCACTTCGCAGAGGTCTTTTTACAGCCTCGCAGAAAAGAGAAAGACCAACATGTAAGATTCAAACCTCGACGTATCACATTTTTTACGTCTATGTTACGAATTACGCCACTGAGAGCCTATACGAATTCATTACCTACAGTTATTATCCAAAACAGTCTTGCTCAACCATTTTATAGCTGCGGACCCCTTAAATTCCAATCTTACTCGGCTGGACCCTCGTAATCATTCAATATTTTAAAAAATTGTATTATATTTTTATATTTAAATATTATTAGTAACTGTATAAGAAAAATAATTATCAAAATATTTTGTGTATTGTAGAAGTATAACCAATTTATAGCAGATAAATCTTTCACAACAAAATCTTATATGGATCCCATTGATCAAGAGAGATGACAAATGTATCTAAAGAAACAAATGCATTCAGATTAATTATAAGCAATGGCTTGCTGCGTGGTGTTTATATTTTTTCATATGTTCTAATTCTTCTTAAATATTCACTAATAGATCTTTTTTATTGAATAAAGTAAATATTTCAAGTTTTATTGAGTAGAATTATATTTCTGGAAGACAGGAAAAAGACCAGCATGTCAAACTGCTAAAAATCGCCATTAATTGAATTAATATTAAAATTTAAAATCGATGAAAACACAACAAATTTTCTTGTCACAGTTTTAAATTAAAGTAATTGAAGAAATCATGGAAGAATACGTCTTTGTTTAATATTTTTAATCCTACATTAATTTCCGTTATTACATAATTTAATAAGAGAGAGAAAAAGAGAGCAAAAGTGCGTCTGTGCGTGTGTATGTTAGTGTGTGCGTGTATATGAGTATGTATGTGTATGCGTATTTGTCTGCGTCTATACATGTGCACGCAGATGTTAGTGCATTCGTATGAGTTTCCGTAGACATTAATATTAATTTAAAAGGCGCTAAAACCCTACCGTTACCGCCAAAACAGAAATCAACAGGGCCAGATATGGCTGTGTGGTAAGAAGTTTGATTCCCAACCACATGGTTCTGAGTTCAGTCCCACTGCGTACTACCTTGTACAAATGTCCTCTACTATAGCTTTGTGAGTGGATTTGGTAGACGGAAACTGAGAGAAGCCCGTCGTATATATATATATATGCATGCATACATACATACATACATACATACGCTGAGCTGGCAGAATCGTTAGCACACCGGGCGAAATGCTTAGCGGTATTTCGTCTGTCTTTACGTTCTGGGTTCAAATTCCGCCGAGGTCGACTTTGTCTTTCATCCTTTCAGGTCGATAAATTAAGTACCAGTAAAACACTAGGGTCGATGTCATCGACTAGTCCCCTCCCCACAAATTTCAGGCTCCAGCGCTCCATTCATGCGACTAACAGTTCTTCAGTGCGATGCCCCAAATTGGCCGCAGTCTAATGACTGAAACAAGTAATTGATAAAAGAAGTGGTTAAGGTTCTGTTCACCCTCACAGCAATGGAAAACAAAGAGCTAGGATGCAGCTGCACTCATATATTTTGCTATATTGTAAAATGAAGTATACCACCTACAGCAAAAGATATTAAAATTTAAATGTCTAAATAACATCTGGAGCTGTAAAAAAAAAACACAAGCTAAACAGAAATACTACTAAATGACTTTCTCGTATAAGAAATTGCTCAAAATTCCTCCATTAGTAAAGAACAGAGTAAAATTATGTTAAAATAGGTGAAGAATAATAATTAACGCATCAGACTAAATATAAGTTCGTTGGATGTATGGTTTCTAATCAGGATACATGTTTATTCGGAATACCGAATGTTTATAAGTAGATGTACCCTATTCTCTTTTGGTAGTTTGAAAGCAGTATCGAACACTCCTTGATACGAGGGTAACGAAGACAAAGGATTCGTACAGGATCAATAGATGAAACTGTATAATTTTTTTGGCGGTTTCTCTTCTATCGAAACATGAACTTTTTTCGAAAAAACTTCAATATTACTATAAACTACCTGTTAACCACAATCTCCAAATCACAGTAACATGTTAGAGCAAAATAGGGAGTTCCAATGGTCATTTCGGGAGTACATTCGTCCAGATTACATATGAATTTTAAGTTTCATTTCCATAGAATGATCCCATCATCAGGGAAATATGGTGTTTACGCTAGATATGCGTTTAGCTCCTATATATATATATATATATATATATATATATATATATATATAGGAACTAAACGCATTTCTAGCGTAAACACCTTCTTTCCCTCTCTCTATATATAAAACTATCAGATAATTGGCGTGGAATCTGTGAGCATATAGAAAGAGTTACAAAGGATATATAGAATAGATGTTGGCGATGACAAGCAAATTGTTAAATATGAAAAATGATAGAGGTTTGAATATATGATATACAGATAAAGAGATTACATTATACTACTTATCAAATATTTAGTAATTCATAAATTTTGATATTACATTTAGATAATTTGCAGAATTACTAATGCTTTTCTCTGTGAGATTCTTCTCAGCTCTACATAAACGGTATATGTTTTATTCATTCCTCTACGATCTGCATCAAATATCGTTAATTTTATAATTCGTATTAAGGTCACTTCAATTCCATGTTTAAATCGACAATATTCTTCTATTCTTTTTTTCGATATGTCTGGAGAATACGGAATAAACATATCGTTGACTGATGAATGCTTTTCAATTAAGTTGAGAACTTTTCATTTATAACAGACCTAATGGTTAAAGAAAAGAATCGGAGCAGATGATATTTTAGACGATCTCACATGAAAAATTTTTTGAAAAGTCAAAACAATGCATTTATATTGTCGCTTAAATCTAAAGAACTTTATTAATTAGAAAACAGCATCTTCAACTCGCTCATTAATAAAAACATTACACAAGATTATAATTTTGCAATAACATTAATACTGAGGCATGTGTATAGCTCATAATTTCAATTGGATCATGAACAAAAATATCTCACTAAAAGCCGAACGTCTATGAAGCACAAAGAAAAAAACTAACTGTATATTAATTATCCACCACCGCCACCACCACTTAAAAAAGAACGAAGATCGATTAACAAAGAAATCTCAAGAAAAATTTAGTTATTTGAGCAAGAAAAACCAGTTACCAGCAATGCTTTGCAAATTTTGGCGCAAGTCAGCAAGTTCAGTAGAGCGGGTAAGTCGATTACTTCGCCCCAGTGCTCGACTGATTTTATTTTATCGATCAGGAGAATACGAATAGCAATGCCGACCGCGGCGGAATTTGAACTCAGAACGTAAAGACGAATGAAAAACCGCTAAAATGCTTCTCTCTCTCTCTCTCTCTCTCTCTCTCTCTCTCTCTCTCTCTGACTAAATCAGTATTTATTACATCTCGCTAAGAACACAAGTGCCAATGACAGACGTTTTCGCGCCTCGGCGCTACACATTCATCCGCCTCCGAAACGACCTCCCTTGGTTAGCCGGAGGTATTTATACAAATAATATAAAAACTATTTGCTGATGTACAAATGAGTCCAAAAGGGGGCGGCGATTAGAATTTGGGTTGGAAGCAGCTAAAATACACACACATACACACACTGTTTATGGCACCGTCATGTGATCAGTTGATGTATCTATAAGTGCGTGAGGGACTGTGTGTGGTACGTTCTGAGTTCAAATTCCACCGAGGTCGACTTTGCCTTTCATCTTTTCGGGGTCGATAAATTAAGTACCCCGCCCCAAAAATTTCGGGCCTTGTGCCTAGAGTAGAAAAGAATATCAACCGCGGTGTTCATTTCTTTGTTATTACAGTATTGTATGAGGCGAAAAGTTGGCAGAATTATTGGCGCGTCGAACAAAATGCCCAGTAGCATTTGTTCCGGCTCTTTACCTGCTGAGCTCATTTTTCGCCGGGGTTGACTATGCCCTTCATCCTTCTGGATCGATAAAATAAGTACCAGTCAAGCACTGGGGTCGATATTATCGACTAATACATACTCTTCCCCCCAAAATGTACGTCTTTGTTCCTAAATGTGAAACATTACGGTAGTGTTTAAAATTAGGGGAATTTGGTCGCTATTTCGAGCAGGTAGATAAGTTCGCCTTTGTTCATGTTAAAGCAAGTTGTATTCCACCGTTGATTGCTTTAGTATTTGGTCAATGGACGTAGCTGCCTTAATTCGACAATTATTTAATAGAAATACATATAATGTCTCCGTATAGTATTTCCAGTTACGTGTTTAATATTATTTCTATGTAATCTTTCCATATCACTTACCAATTTCACATCAGTTACTCTAAGACATTAGTCTTAATCGAAAATATCTTGAAAATGTTAGATAGAAGATTTTGTACAATTTGTCTAGACGTTTATAAATGTGCTGACCTCTTAGTACAGATAAACCCAGCCTCCGCCGTCGCTGTCAACAGTATATTGTCCAGTTGCATGGTTCAGAGATACCTTTCATTTACTCCATTATTAAATGTTAATGTCATTCTGTTAAGTTCTATAATCTTCTTTCGAGAGACAGGTCTTTTAAACCGTTTTTCTTTAATATTAATAGATTAATAAAAACATGGAAATTTTGCGTGTGTGTACGTGTGTCTATTCTTGCTTGTCTGTCAGAAACTGTATATTTGAAATATAATATGGTTGCTGCAGACTTCGTTTGCCTCCAGGCGCTCCGTTATCTGACAGACCTAACTTTATACACACCATACATACACATAGAATCTTACACATATACACACACACGCACGCACACACTCACACACACACACACGCACGCGCACACACATACACACACACACACACACACACACACTAGCAATTCATCTCGCGTTGCCCGGATGTTATCACCTGCAGCCACATCATATTATTTGTTCCTTTCTTATGGGCAGAATCGGCACCGTTGATATGTAGTGAACTGGATTACGGGCGTAATGGCAGTACTATCTGTTTAAAAGTGAAATGGGGAAGGTTACAATTTGCATGGGTTGGCATGAAAGGGCTTTCTGTTCTTAAGAAGGATCAAAAACTATGTATTGTTTCATCGTATAAAAGGGGGTTGATACGATTTTGCCCAGAAATCATGTTTTTTCAAATTTTTATTTCTCCCGTCCGCACCGCAACTTTTTCGAATTTTTTTTTTTTTTTTTTTTTATCCACGTAGAAAAATACAGCGATTACGAATCTGGGAAATATATAATTTTTTTTAAAGTTTAATTTTTCTTTTTTATTGAGAAATACTCTATACCCCTTCCCCACCTCGCCCACCCATCATTTAGCTGCTTTCAAAAAGCTAAAACATCCCAATGTTTCACTTTCGTCTGATGTTTCACGCTTGTGTAAAATTGTACGAAAATACCAGACCACCACCAGAAAACCCGACATGCTAGAAACAACAGGTAAACGACATTATTTCTGAAGAAACTTTCCCACTTTCCAAAAAGCTAAAAGTAAAACATTGGTAGTTTGTTGCTTTTTGAAAGTGATGAGGTGATGGATGGATGTTTGGGAAGGAGATTT
This sequence comes from Octopus bimaculoides, assembly GCF_046866305.1. Classification (NCBI taxonomy): domain Eukaryota; kingdom Metazoa; phylum Mollusca; class Cephalopoda; order Octopoda; family Octopodidae; genus Octopus; species Octopus bimaculoides. The sequence goes on from NC_142936.1 coordinate 2,469,001, forward strand.
TAGTGTTTCTTTAAAAAAAAAAGCAAGAAGAAAATTCTTAAAGAGTTCTACTCTGTTTTTTCTTTCTCCGTGGATTACCAAGAAAAGTGAAAGAGAGGAGAAAGTGAATGATGTATGTACGTGTATATGAAATGGACGTGTGTGTATATGTGTATGTGTGCGTGTGTGTGTGTGCATGAGAGAGAAAGTGAGTGTGTGTGTTATCATGAATGTATTTTTTTGCATGCGTAAGTAGCACTCATTCGATCTCTTTCTCTCTCTCCCTCCCTCCCTCTCTCTCTCTCTCTCTCTCTCTCTCTCTCTCTCTCTCTCTCTTACACACACACACACACACACACACACACACACACACATTATCTGCTCTGCCAAGTCCCTTAATTCAGGTTCATTTCCAATCCCGATATGCAACACATGAAACGACGGTCAATACTTGTCAGCTCCTATAGCAATTTTCTATCTGTTGCACATTTACGATCTCAAGACGATAATTAATACAATCAATCAAGCGAGAGATTTTCGATCGTAGTTATTTTAAACTGGTTTATGGCTATTTTTGTTCATATTCTTTTGCCAAAAAAGGATGCTTCTAATACGATCTCGATCAGTAGACATCGTTAGAAAAAGGTCTCCGATGCAGTTAAAATTTTCGAACACCGTTTTCCCATCGTAACTGTTTCTTATCCAATAAATAACTCAAGTCAAAGCGAATAACTGTTAGCACGTAAAACTGGTTTCTTCAGCTTTCGCAACATTGATGGAGTCACGTGCGAGTTTCTTGAATTGCGATTAATTTTGTCTCTCTCACTTAAACTGGGTCGAAAACGAAGTTTTCATGTAATTCATCGACAATTCAACCGCTCATGTCAAGTACATGGTGTATATACATATAAACACACACATCTCTCTGTTACTCTCTCTCTCTCTCTCTTTCTCAGTTTATACACACAAATGCACACACACACACACACACACACACACACACACACACACACACACACACACACACACACACACCACACACACATGTATATATCTGAATATGTGTATTCAAGCGTATGTGTGTGTGTGTGTGTGTGTGTAAATTTGTGTTTGTGCATACGTATGTATGCAGATGTATATATTTGAAAATGTATGTTCAGCTCTTAGAAAAAAGTTGCTATAAACCTAATCAAGAAGAATCATTCCTGTTGGCAATTAGATGGAGTAATTAAGTTAGACGAGAAAAACTATTTCGTCTATAATGAGAAATAGAATCTTTCAAAATTATGTTCAACTCTTAGACCTCCCCCGTTGTTTTGTTTTTTGTTTCTAATTTCCACCTCGAATACAACTTATACAACAATATTCATTTTATGTTTACCAAACCATTTGGTTTTTGTTAGTCTTAATTGCTTTCAAATCATGAGTTGTTTCCTTTTAACATATATACACATTTTGAATTCTTCTCTGTATATTAACTCCTAACATAACTTTAGATTATACAGCAGACAAAAACTTATAAAGCGCTTAATTACAACTATCTGAAATCCGGATATAATCATGTGCTTGGGCTTTTTCTTTCTTTCTTTTATCTCCTTTTTTTTTTGTTCTTACTTCTTCAACTAAATACATATTTTAAATTACAACAAAGATTAGCTTAAGAAATGTGTATTGATTAGTAATACGAAATATGAAATGCTGGTGCTTTGGAATTAGAGACACAAAGATGTGTGAAGTAGCTCACGATACACTTTTTTTTTGTGCCGAGAAAAATATTAACTTTAGAAAATGAGGTTACGATACACTGGTGCCAGATTATAGAGAAGGATATATTTGTTTTGTCTTTTTTTATTGTATTCAGAAGTGTTCTTTTTATGCTTTTGTTTATATTTTCTGTTTTCTAATTTCTTAGTTGTTACATTTGCTAATTTTTGGTAAACTTGATGCATCATACAAATGTATTTCCTTATATATTAATTTAAACCATTCGTGCTTATAAAGTCAATTTTAGCTCAATGGCGCAGGTGATTCAGTCGGAAGAATAGACCGAAATGTATTACTGGTATATATGTGATCGACAGCCTTCTGGACAAATTTAGAATTGATTCGGAGAGGGCAGCGCCGCCTTAAGACATGGCTACATGGGTACACTCGATTCTAATCAAATTATGTTGTGGTTTGCTGTCAATAAATAAATACTATAAGCACATTGGTTTGACTTGGGTCTCTATGTTGCTGCTAAGATTGTTCTGAGAGAGATATACGTCAATAGGGTTTTCTCAAGCTGGTACAAAGCTAAAAAAAAGGGAAAGGTGTTAAATGTTTGCTCATCTTCAAAGTCGCGTCAATCAAACAAAATCTTTCGCCATAGCTGCCTAGAAGAAGGAACACGATACTCCTTCCCGACAAATAGAAGGCAGGGTTGACATCATAGTTGCATGAGCTGATAATTGGGTCCATCATGCAGACGACAAAAGCTGCTTGGCAAACAAACATTTCAAGTAATCGTTGCTCAGAAACATAGAGTGACCATGCTTGCAGAATGCTCTTGGCAATCAAAGAGGGCAGTTCCTTTCCTGCAAAGATATCTACAAAACCCGCTGTTTTAGGTGAAAAATGATTTTCTCTTGGTTATTATGATTGCAGACATTTTTGCCCCGCAAAATTATCATTCTTTGAAATTATGTATATTTTCTCCATGTCTTTGTTCCAAGTAAATCCAGGCGCATAGACGCTCACACACACGTGCGTGTACGTGTGTATGTGTCTATGGGTATATGTGTTCATGTATGATTGTGCATATGCCTGAACGCACGTATATCCATATGTGTGTGTGTAAAGAGAGAGAGAGAGAGAGAGAGAGAGAGAGAGAGAGAGAGAGAGATAGAGAGAGAGAGAGAGAGAGAGAGAGAGACGCATACATACACGTATGTATATATGTATGTATACATATACGTTAAAACTTTCCCTCGCGTTTTCTAGTCTTTGCTCATTTATACGTACATACCTACTACATGCATACATACATTCATCTATCCATACATACATATATATATATATATATATGCGTTTATGTATATAAACACATATATATATATTGTATATGTAAATCTATGTTTATATATATATATATATATATATATATATATATATATATATATATATATATATATATATATATATATATATGTGTGTGTGTGTGTGTGTGTGTGTGTATACGTGTGTCTATGTATATGAGCGTTGGCACATACAGTATATGTATACCAATGCGTATTTATATGTATAAAATGTCTATTTAATTATACACGTATGAATATATATATTATGTGACTGTGTCTGCATATATGTGCGCATGCGTGTCAGTATGCAGTGTACACTAAAAGGGTATTAATGCATCTCTTTAAAAAATAATCATCTGTTTAGGTACAAGCTACCCTTAAACGATGCATATTTCATGATGCACCCCTCACTGTCTACCCGGTGGTTGTTAGGGTGAGTTTAACCGATTTATTTACTCTCGATTCTGCTTCAAAGGCGTTCGTAGTGCTTGTAGTAGCAGTAGCTGTCTTTTTATTTTTGTAGTTGTTGTTCTGTTCATGTCGTATATATATATACATACTCGCACGCACGTATATAGGGATTATATGTTCACACGTATTACTCCTTCTTCTGAAAGTCAGCGCCCCCAAGCTACTGGACATACGGTCGGACAATTGTCGTGCTGAGGACGGCTAAAGAGAGTCAAAACACCTAGTCCCTACTGTCCACTTCTTTTCAGCTACTAAACCTGTCCTTTTTCCTTCATGCCATATCAAGCTGGGGAGAAGTTCTTGATTCTTGCGATTATCTCATCTTCTCAACTAGAGTTAACATAATTGTCACTTGGTAATTACGACATGTTCCCTAAAGACAGAGAATAAGCCAACAATTTATGCTGTACTTTGTTTGATAGACTTGTCTCAAACACCTCTTCTCAACTTTTCATCTCTAAGTATCGAACTTTCTCCTCTTATATATATATGAAGGATACCATATTTTTCATGGCACATAAACGCAAGCCATCTTTTTACAGAGATACCTGTTTTACTCAAAACATATTTGGTCTACTTCAAGTCTCTCTTCTCTTCGGTGTCACGTGGTTCACCACTGATGCTTGTTGCCGGGTTTTAATGTTCTTATCGGTCAAAATCTTATCTGTTTTTCCAAACGTTTTTGACACTATTAACAGTTTTGGCGTGGGAGCCTGTGGTTCCACTTCTCTGCCTTTTAGTAGATAAATCTCGTGTGTATATGTGTGTGTGAGTGTGTATGTGTATGTGTGTGTGTGTACAATAGTCATAAAAGGATACATGAACGACAAAGATGACCGACCCAGTCGGGGGAACTTACTGTGCCTGGCCTCGCAGCAGAGGTGTATAGACTGTTCTGCCACCTACAAGACTCGCTGGACTTTTGTGCCAAATGACATCTATTTAACTGCGCGTAAGAGAGAAAGAGAGAGAGAGAGAGGGGGTACTGCGGAAGCGTGTGTACGGAAGTATCTATATCTGTACTTACGATATATAATTTTTTTACTTTAGTCTATTTTTTTATTTTTATTGTTTTACTCATTCACTTCCTGTCAGTGACTTACTATTCAATACATGTAGATAACCGTTTATAACATTGCAACGGAATCTCTCTCTCTCTCTCTCTCTCTCTCTCTCTCTCTCTCTCTCTCTCTCTCTCTCTCTCCCTCTCTCTCTCTCTCTCTCTCTCTCTCTCTCTCTCCATTCCTGCCCAACAGCCTTAACTTACGGACACTAACAACATGCTTTTTAAAACCAGGTAAAAGGGGTGTTATTTAACGCGACACCCTTCATAAAATCAACTTACGAGACACTGGTAAACCGAGGGGTGCACCACAGACAGCTGCACGATATCTCACCCGCCAGGGATTGTTGCAGGTTGGGTCGAAACGATCGTTGTGAGCCATAAAGTGTCTGGTGTATTCAATTTTCCGTCTCTATCATTTGTTATATATTCGACGAACTCTGAGAAATTCCTGAGGAAGATCTAGCAACAATTGTGTAATTACCGTGGATGATGTCAGAGAGCAATGGGCAACGAACGGGCCTCACTTGATAACTTCTAGGTACACACCCAATGCTTAAATAATTACTATACATATATGTATACACATATATGTATGAACAATAGTATGCCAACACTTCAAAGTCACTGACATTCCTGCACTTGAAAAACCAATTCTCCATATGTATTCTACTAAAATGTATCGGGTAGTCCTTCAGTTTAATATAAAAAAATGTTGTGTATATATATATATATATATATATATCCTTGCCATAAAAACGAACATCAACACAGAGGATGAACTAAAAGTCTTGCAACAAGTTCAATAGACTCCGGATTTGTCATAGACATGCTTCAATTCTTCTAAAATTTGAATAAAATAAATAATGATGAGTACACGTACACCTGTACACATTGCCACCTCTCATTGTGGATGGAATATTATTTAACGCTTGACAATACTCATCGCTATAAACTTAATTAAAATTTCTTGGTTCATTCTACTTGAAATTAATTTAAACAAACTTTTGATTTTTCACATCGCTGAGTGTAACATTCATTAACTAGTCTATTTAATATTTGTAAATTAATTTAATAAACATTATTCACTGTTTGACGCTACAGCATTGGCGATAACTTCAGTGTAAAACCTTTCTCCATAACAAATAATATTTTCATTCTGTAATCATGTTGTGTCATTTAGTCTGTGGACGTTTTAGTGGATTTTACAACAGCAATCAATAAGCATGTGTGCGTGCGTGATAGATATGGTATTGGCTACATCCGGTAGCCAATAACACTGGACGAGATTTGCGTGGCAGACTGCAAGGTTTTTACCCGAATATTTTTAACTATGAATATATATTTGCAGAGACAAACAGACAGATTGACGGAGGGACGGACAGACAAATAGACAGGTAGATAGATAGATAGATAGATAGATAGATAGATAGATAGATAGATAGACAGACAGACAGAAATATATGTATATTTATATATACATATATATTAATACATTCATACAAACCTACATATAAACATGCATATACACACCTATGTGCATGTGTATGTATGTATATTACGTTACCAATGTCTAACACTACATGTGCATGTAGACGAATGTATGCACTTAGATCTTGTAGCACCTCGTTTTTTTCTTATTTTATGCAAATGTGTGATTTGTGTTTTTCTTGTATGTTTTTCCCCCTTTTTTCTTTCTAAACATATGTCCTACCTTTCTTGCACATGCACTTGTTTTAGCACTTTCCGTTTTCTTTCGAAAAATACCCATAAAATTTAATTCTTCCGCCAGCTGTTAAATCATGGAATCTTTCAGTTGGTCAGACGAGAACCAGCAGAATCTTTGCAGCCTCTTTACACTTGTGAGATTCGTGAAGTCTTTTGGGAGGAGAAAGTATATTTAAGAAGCTAAATTTGAGAGAAAGTTTTGCCCAACAAACAGAAAGTCTTGTTTGAAGGCTCGTTGGCATAGACTCATCTCGTGTAAAGTCACTGGAACACCAGCTTAGAGCATTATAACCTCGAGAATGACTAAATAGGAGATGTATATATACAAAATTGAAATAAGTTATCATTATCTATAAAAACATAATGATAAAGTGGCCAGCGTGTTTATAAATAGTGAGAGATGCGTGGCTTTGCAGAGTTTACCACTTCTTTCTAGCAAGCAGGTGCATAGTGTACCATGACTTTAATAATAATAACAACAATAATAATAATAATAATAATAATAATAATAATAATAATAATAATAATAATAATAATAATAATAATAATATACGGTTCAGTGGTTAGAGCGTCGAGCTTACGATCGTGTGGTTGTGAGTTCGAATCCCGGACCGGGCTGAATGTTGTGTTCTTGAGCAAGACACTTTATTTCACGTTGTTCCAGTTAACTCAGCTGTAGAAATTAGTTGTGACATCACTGGTGCCAAGTTGTATCGGCCCCTTTGCCTTTTCCTTGGATAACATCAGTGGTGTGGAGAGGAGGAGGCTGGTATGCATGGGCGACTGATGGTCTTCCATAAACAACCTTGCCCAGATTTGTGCCTCGGAGGGTAACTTTCTACGTGCAATCCCATGGTCAGTCATGACTGAAGAGTGTCTCCTCTCCATATATATATATATATATATATATATATATATATATATATATATATATATATATATATGCATATGGAATGCTTATTAAAACAAGAGTCCAGTAGAGTGTTCAACATACTAAGTTTAGACACAATATTGTGTAATATATTATTGAAATTAATTGACAAAATGAACAATTCAAAGTATTTATATTAAGATAAAATGTATACCATACTGGAACGTTATTGCATCTCTAAATCTTGTTTGCATTCATAAAAGAAATAATCGGACCATTCTCCAATGGAAAGGTAAGTAAAGTAAAAGGTTATTTTCTCACATTGCGTTCTCGACAACAAAGCCATAAGCGAAACATCTGAATCGGCTCAATAACTTCTACTTGGCTCTTATTGGTTGGTAATGATAAAAAGTGGAGTTTCGGTGATGTTAATTGTGGTCTAAGGGAGAAAAAAAAGAGGCATGCTTATTATCTTTCGCGTTGGTTTCCAACAGTCAAGGGAAATACTGCGAATATTGTAACACTAAAAGTTCTTCTCTGTTTGAATTTGAAATATCAGTTTTAGAATATATGTTTCCTTGTTTTATTCGATAAACTAACGTTTTAGAAAGATACACACCCCGTAGAAGGATATTATTAGGACTATAAAGACAGAACAATTTTAAGTTTACGTACTGGAAATACTTCTCCTTATACAGAAACCCATCGTCATATTGCGGTTCACTTATTGCTCACTCAGTACATCGCGGATTTTTCTGGCTAATACATGTAAATTTATATCGCGGGTTTCTGCGGCTGATGGGTATTTATATATTTTTTAGATTTTAATTATTTCTGTTGGAGGATTTGGAACGTAACACCCGCGATAGTCGAGGGATTACTGTACCATATATTGTGGCGGCGCATGGTGCAAAGGTTAGGATGTTACACTCCCAATTGTGGATTCGATCTTCACGTTAGGTGGTGTGCTGTGTTCTTGAGCAAAACACTTCATTTCACGTTGTTCCAGTCCAGCCAGCTGTAAATGAGTAAATCTGCGCGGGATTTGCGTCCCGTTCCAGAGGAAATGTTGTGATCTCAGTTACTTATAAAGTATGGAAACTGGATGACAGGCCCTGTAATTGATATGGATCGAGACAGTACTGACATTACAAGATATATTTCAATGCGTCCCTCGCTCTTCGACAGTCCATATGGGTGTTTTGTTTAATTATGGTGCTGCCATAATCCAGCGATTTATGACTCTTGTGCGTTTCACTAATACCTGTGTTAATACGGTTCTTCCATGTATTGGTCTGTGTTAAAATAATAGTTTTCTCGGAGTGACTTTGCAAAACTTTCAAATATCCGATGCTACATTTAATACTTAATAGTTCTTGTATAGATTTTTCGGTGGCACATGCAGGCTAGTTCGTAAATGTTTGTTTTCAAACATCGTATGTAATCCGTAGGGTAACATGTTCTCCGACTGAAATGGTCAGCATCAAATGATTATGCTATTCGTGTATAGATCCTGTTGTGCGACAGATATTTTCTGCGTGTGTACCGTGATTGAAGTAAAAGCAAGGATGTTCAGAAAACGTTTATTTTATTTATTTTATTATTATTATTTATTTTTGCTCAAGACAGTGTGGGGAAAATAATTAAATAAACACATTTTGTTGCTCCATGAAAAACATTTACGCAACACGATACTAAAAATAACCCTCGAATTCCTTAATAAATCACAAATTTGTAATCCACAACGGGAAACTTAAGTGGTGTGCAGACGATTACAAATTTCTTGATAGATTTGTATCACCAGGATTTACGTGTATATTGGAGCAGACAGCAATAACCGCTTCTCCCACATTCTGAGGCTTTATTAAACAGCAGTTCACAAGTATGCACTACTAAGTCATACATTTAAATAAATAGTCTCAACAAATATTTAGAAATATGTTCTAAACAATTTGATCATAGATTTAAAAGACAAAAATGTCGAAGCTTATAGGTTACTGTAAATGGTTTGGTTGCGGTAAAAAGGAAAAAAAAGACGCAGAGAAATATTAAATTCACCATTTTGAAATTTAATTTACTTTTACTGTTCAGTAAGAAAAGAAAACGCAGCAGAGAATACGTATCTGCAAAAGGAATATCAAAAACATCTAAACAATGTTCAAAATCATTTAGAAGCAAAATTATATTTGTTTGAGTATGTGTGCGTGCATGTGTTTGTGTATACGTGTGAATTTGTGTGTATGAGTATGTAATATGTAACCCGGTGTTTGTGTGTGCGTGTTTGTGTGTGTGTGTGTGTGTGTATGTGTGTGTGTGTAACTGTTACTGAATGGAGTCTACAAAGGTTAGCTTGCTGCTAAGAAATAGATATAGACACGTGACATCAAGTATGCGAATAGATGTATGCAAATGTGTGTAGGTGCACGTGTGTATATATCAGTGTCTTCAAAAAATATTAGTCCACAAATGTCTCAGAAAAAAAAATCAGTTTTACAATTTAAATTTTTATCATTATCGTTAATAATAATAACATTATTATTATTGTTTGATACAACAACTTTGCTGAAGAATATAACAAGGGGTTAGCTGTCCACAACTAGTGGAATTAGGTAAAATTCCGCATTTAGAGACATCGAGAACTCTGCGGAAATATTCTGCAGTTCTAAGCAACTCAGTATCCTGTTGATGCTTTAAATTTACATGTACCCCTTTGTAACTTGGTACTTATACATTTGTGAGCTTGGTACTAATACCCAATGCTCTAACAATGGGTATAACATTATTATTACTATTATCATTATTATCATTATCATTTCATTATTTTTTAAGGCACGCTGGGCGAAATGCTTAGCGTCATTTTGTCTGTCTTTACGTTCTGAATTCATATTCCGCCGAGGTCGACTTGGCCATTCATCCTTTCGGAGTCGATAAATTAAGTACCAATTGCGTATTGGGATCGATCTAATCGACTGGCCCCCTCCCCAAAATTATCGTGTTTTATGCCTTGAGTAGAAAAGAATCGTTAGCGCGCCGGACGAATTACTTAGTGACAAGGTTGATTTTGCCTTTCATCCTTTCGGGGTTGGTAAATTAAGTGACAGTGAAACACTGGGGTCGATGTAATCAACTCATCCCCATCCCCGAAAATTTCAGGCGTTGTGCCTTTACAAGAAAGGATTGTTATTATTATCATTATTTTTAAGGCAGCGAGCTGGCATTATCGTTAGCACGTCGGGCAAAATGCTTAGCGACATTTCGTCCGTCTTTACGTTCTGAGTTCAAATTCTGCCGAAGTCGACTTTGCCTTTCATCCTTTTGGGGTCGATAAAATAAGTACCAGTAAGGTACTAGGGGTCGAAGTAATCGACTAGTCCCTTCCTACCAAATTGTAGGCCTTGTACCTATAGTAGAAAGGATTATTATTATTATTCTTTCATTGAAGGCAGCGTGCTGGCAGAATCGTTAGCACGCCGAGCAAATGGCTTAGCAGTATTTCGTCCCTCTTCATGTTTTGAGTTCAAATTCCATAGAGGTCGACATTGTCAAACAAAGAAGTGAAATAGAACCAGTTCCTCTTTTTATTATTGTCACAATGACCCTCCCGGGATATTATAAAATCGGGTTCACATCTTGCATACGAAATACCATAAACGTAAAATATATATGATATCTCTAATATCAATATAACTCCTTTAATTTTATTAATAATAAAATTTCCTTATTTTTCTTATTGCATCAACCTATGATCTTCTCACTGGTATGTTTGTCTCGCTATATTCTGCCTATTCTAAATAATGGATGGGTTTTTCTTTTCCATTTTACACCGGTTTTAAATTAAGACATTAATTTATATCTTTTTCTTTCAAGTTAACTAGCTTTGCAATGATTTTCGTTTTCATTTATACAATTTTAAACTTCGAATTTTGCTTAAACTTTTTTCATGTTAACTTGCTTTGAAGACTAATATCCACGTTAAATTACAGTTTATTTTTATCTTCTTCAACACATGCTTAGGTAGGTGTTTATTAAATAGAACCTAGCTACTGATTATTCATTATTTGAGTCTAAATCCCGTCTAAGACATTTTTAAAAGGCAACCGATTTAATTATCTTGCTGTTAAATTTTTTACGTTTCTTTCAAGATTCTCAGTTTGAATATGTAATTACCTCGCCAGTTAGATAATCGATAAAACTAACTTTGACCGTTAGATTTGAAATCTTTCTCTTGTATTAGATTTCGGATTATTCTATCTCAATTTTTATTAAAAAACCACCATATATATATTGTTTTTTTAAATTTATTTTATATATTTTCAAAAAGCTATGTCATACAATATCGCAATGATGTTTTTTCTTTTCTCTCCTACTTATGTAAGACCGTTGGATTTTAATGCATAATTATAACTACTTTCGAAAAATATAAGGACGTATCGAAACAACCGTGCTTTTTTAAGGTAATCCATAATACATGAATATAGGTGAGTGTGTGTGTGTGTGTGTGTGTGTGTGTGTGTGTGTGTGTGTGTGTGTGTGTGTGTGTGTGCGTGTGTGTGTGTGTGTGTGTGTGTGTGTGTGTGTAACTGTTAGTGAAACGTGAAGTAAAACGGGTAGTTCAAAAAGTGGAGCACTGAAAGGGTTGGCTTTGCAATTTTAGTCACGTCGTTAAATATTCTGAGTTCAAACCTATCGAGTTGAAGACCTGCATTTCTTCCTTAACGACGGCCGTTGAAATATGTCTTATGTTCCCCACGGTGAATGAAGTAATCTCATGCCCCCCTCCCCCGCTTCATCACCACTTGTAATATAACATTGAAGTTAATAATAAGTAGTGACTTCACTTCCGTTCTTCACTTATCAATTAAATATATATTCCCCAATCAAATGCTGAGTGTCAATTAAATTAACTTTCCTATCCTCTCACTCAATTCTGTTGACAGAAATCAATAAATGTTGAAATAAGGAAGCAGAAGATGACAAGGAAATTGGTTTGTCTTGTTAGGATATGGAATCACAATCATGAATCCGGTTACATCTAACTACATTAAATTGAAGCGTCGCAATAAAATCTATAAAACTTTGCAAAATTCGCTTTTCATCATCAATATCCACAAATATAATGTAAGATTATATATACGACGAAGAAATATGAATAAAGCACTCTTATTATTATTATTCAAAATCCTCGAGATTGAAGCATTTATTAGTTTGTTTTGATATCAAACAGATTTGAGCGGAAATTCAATTCCGTAGATGTACGCTTTACTGAATACTTTAATATGTGTCATACTATTTAGATAAGATTCGTTGACTTTACAAATGGATACAATTTCTCACATTCATTTTGTCGGAGATTTAGAGAGAGAAATGAGCTCATACTGATAATTTTGTTAAAGGTGGGTGAGTGAGACGAATATAACCCAAATGCATGGGTTTATTCTCAGCCCATGCACCTTTAGGTTGAAGAACACACATAGACGAAGGTACTAATCCTTGGCAGTAAATTTAATCTGGGGGATAGTGATGTTTCCTGACTGGAAGTAAATTATTGTCCTTCTACTTCATCTCTCACTTCCCTGTATACGGTTGGCTTTCGACCATGTTTTATCATCCTTAATTCTATTTAAGCTCTTCCCTTCACACAATTTTTCTAATAGACCCACGTATTGCCATTCTTCTAACAAACATAACAACAATTATTATCCTGTCGATATAATTCCATCCCTGTAGCTTTCCTTTATGCCAAAGCCGTCTTTGCAATTCGATTCTTACGAGATCGATAAACAGAGTAATGTTACCGATTCGATACAATCAAATAATAGTCTAGAATGGAGTGCTGTAGCATGGCCGCAATACAAAGATTTGATCTGTAAAATGCTAAACAATATATATATATATATATATATATATATATATATATATATATATATATATATATATATGGGAGAATATACGAAAAAACAACAACATCGATATATATTTCATGTCTCTTGATGTGGTGAGGTGTGGTGTGGTGGTGTTGGGATGTGGGGGAGGCGAGAATGGAGAAAGCAAGAGGTGGGGTATGTAGGAGTGGGTGTAAGGGATGAGATGGGGTGGGATGGGATGGATAGGGTAGGTGGGGTTGGGTTTTGTAGGGGTGAGGTTACGAGGAAGGGTAACGATGAAGGGAGAGGGGAAGGGAGAAGGTGGGGAGGAGTGAAGGGAAGAGAGAGGAGAGTAGGAGTGAAGAGAAGTAGGAGTGAAGAGAAGTAGGAGTCAGAGCAAGAGAGGAGAGGTGGGTGGGAGGAAGTAGGTGTGAGAGGAAGAGAGTAGAGGGGAGGATTTATATATATAAAGGTAATCAAAAATATTGCACCGAGTTTGCAGAATCGTTAGCACGCTGGACAAAATGCCGCTTAGCATTTTGTCTGTCTGAGTTGAAATTCCGATGAGGTCGACTTTGCTTTTAATCATTTTGGGGTCGATAAAATAAGTACCAGCGAAGCACTAGGATCGATGTAATCGAACTTGTCCTTTCCTTCAAATTACTGCCTTGTGTGAAAATTTGAAACCAATAAATACTGTATGTAATATTGATGTTTCTTTTTCCCATCACCTCGTTTTTCTTTCTGTATTCCGTTTCTAAAGTGCATCGTCTGCCGCTACGAAACCATGCACTCATACATAGTCTGGTTTTGACAAACGGAGGCTCATCAACTTAATAACCAGAAACGTTTGAACGCCGATCAATTTGAAATCGTGTATCTTGCAAGAACGAACGCATTTAAAATGATTTCATTCAGACATCGCTCACATTCTGGTACTGACACCAGTATTGTTCTTAAAGCCGTTGGCATCTACTGTAAATATACCAGTACTACTTTTCCTTTAGATTTCTTAAAACTCTGCAGGCTCTGATAATATAATCAACCATTTAAGCCAAACTGTTTAGCTATTTCTTATTTGCCATTATCCCCAAAGGTAAAAATTGAAATCTATACAATAGTTAATATCTAAATATTTTACACGCTTAATTAACTCCTTAGATTTATCATTCAAACTTGTAGATTCGCCTCGATTTTATATTATTGATGAAATTATTCAAAAACTGTCGGTATACCATTCTCCTCTTACTACTATCTCATTAAATGCCATCAGGATCATTGTCTTCCCAGCTTAAGCATGATATCTTCCTGATTCCACTCTTTGACATTAAAGAAGTAAAATAGTTCGTTTAATTCACGCGCTTTACTGAGTTCACAATTTCGATTCTGCAGCTCAAATGATTTGATAGCCGTTTCTATCAGCAAAGCATATTTATATGCGAAAGCAAAGCAATACCGTTCCTCATTCATCGCTCTTTCAACACTAAAACTTGAAGAACTACGATTCGCTCTTACATAATGTTTTCCAATAGGTTTATGACATTGTCGTATTTTACAGCTCGGAATATATATATATAAACACACACACAAGCACATATACATACACTGTAAGTATGTATGTATAATGTACTGTTCTGTGATGGTAAGATCAACAAAAAAGTAGTCCATCTGGTGAGAGGTAAATATTAGTTAACAGACGCAATACATGATATTATGTGCTTCTAATAGTTTCTTGTGCTGAGAACTTGACAAGCAATGTATTATAACACGTCTGACATCTCAGCACAATTATCAAGCATAGCCCACATGATACAGCCAACTAAAAATCGAATGAGAGATTATTTTTTTCGTTCAATATGCCATCTTGGCTGTGCCTGATGACTGTGCCGAGATGTCAGACGTGTTATAATACATTGTTTGGCATGTTCTCAGCACATATATATATTTAAATTATGTCATTTCAAACATATTGCCAAAAAAGAAACAACAGTTCTCAAATTGCTGAACAAAAGAAATGTAATTAAAATAAAAGGAAGTATACACCTGGTTAATTGTTAGAAATACAAAGAAGATTTTAGTTTATGTCGCAAAGGTGTATTGAACCTCGAGCTTCAAGTAAAACAAGGAATTCATTTATTTTGTGAGCTGATACAGTGTAAAAGTAGGAGTGAGTGGTCACAACGAAAGTGGTCAACAATTGTATATACATCACTGGAAAAAGAGGAGGTAAATATGGGTCGAGATTTTATATATATAGAAACATTATTATTTCTAAATCTCTCAACGAGAGACATTCAGTAACAGAACTCTAAAGCAAAGATTATTTGCCACCATAATGTGGCGGTTCTGGTAACCGTACGGTAAGTAACATTCGTCCCAACCGGGACCGCCACATTATGTTGGCAAATAATCTTTACTATATATATATATATATATATATATATGTGTGTGTGTGTGTGTGTGTATATGTATATATATATATATATATATATATATATATATATATATATGGAGAGAGAGAGAGAGAGAGAGACAGAGAGAGAGATGTATAGATACATGCAAAAAGAGGGACAGAGAGAGGGAAAGAGATGTACACTATATTTATATATGCATTATATATAAAGTAAACCATTTTACACTGAAAATTTGGTTAATGGTTAATAGTTGACAATGGTAGGACTCAGTAAATGCTATTGGTTTATTGTGGTGACGATTTATGAAAGGAATGCAATTAATTTTTCAAAATCTGTAAAATAGGTTCAAGCTTGTATTCTCAGCACCAGAGCACCAAGTTCAAAACCGTAACTGGTACAGTTGTCTAACAGTCGCATTAGAGACATTTTCAAGAAATAGTTCTTTTTTTTTTTCTGCTCTGATATTCGTCTTTATATTATTGACTCTTCACTCGTTACAAGTGATATCACATTTTCTTTATGGTACTTCACTGAAAACTCAGCACTTTGTAAGAATCTTGGAAATCCGTCATTTTGCTTTCGTACCAAGATATAAATGCGCCCGACAAAATATAGTGGAGAAAATTTAGGTAATTTCACCAGTTTCTACTCGAAGTTGACTACTAGAACAGTTTGACCGAATAATATATGTTCATGCATATATGTGTGCTAGCGTATGTTCTTATGTAAATGTGTCCAAGTGCCTACGGTGAATAACCTAGTTCCATATCTAAAATACTAATTAAATTTATTGCTTTAGTAACAAATGAGTCAAGTTTCATAATGTTTCCGTTAATATTCTATAATATAAGCATCAATGACAGAGCGGAAGTTTTTGTTTTGCAATAATGCTCGTAGGAGAATAATAAATCTCTTTGGCTCGTATATTATTCGCACTAGACTTGGCAAAGCGGGATTGTTTCGGTAAATGTTATTGAACTGTCAACTGCATATTGTCAGAATCTCCAATTAGGAGCGAAGCTGTGAAAGGTTAGCAATGCTGCTTGGAATTCCAACCGAGGAAATCGAACGCTAATCATACCTAGCAAGTTCATATGTGGTGTGTGTGTGTGTGTATGTGTGAGGCAATGACCACAACACAAGACAGCCACTTGCTGTTTTCTTTTGTGATCATTGCTTCACACACAGCGAGAGGTTTTAGCAAAATTAGTTTAAAGAAAATGGGAAAAGTTTTGACGTTTCTTATGCTTTTCTTACCTCAGAAAAAAATATAAGGCAAGAAAATATAAACAAAGAAAAGTAGTGAGAAAGAAAAGATGAGAGAGAGAGAGAGAGAGACTGACAGAAAGTCAGATAGATAGACAAACAGGTAAAGAGACAGAGAGAGAGAAAGAGACAGAGACAGAGAGAGAGAGACAGAGACAGAGACAGAGAGACAGACACACAGACATATGAAAATCTCCGATAGAGATAATTTGAGAGTCGTCCAATTGAAAGTTCAGCTGAAAGGAGCATGTAACAAAAGCCCACAACGATCGTACGTTGAATGGTTGATATAAACATAGAAGTAGTTGTACAGGATTGAATGATAGAAACCGGTAGAATCGATTGATAGGATTCCTTATCATCAATTGAATAAAAAATGGGTAGTTTACATTTGTTTATTGGATTTGCGCTACGTCCCGAGATAAAAAGAAAATTTAAGCCTTGCTAATCCAATCCATTCAGTCCAAATTTACAACGCGGCTCAATTTATACATTTTGATTAGTTCATTAGCCGTTTCAGTCGTAGAAATCGCGCCAATAATCATAATCTTCTTATCTAGTATATCTAGATGAAATCCAAATCCTTACAATCCATCTAATTGGACAGGGTTACTGAGATTTTAAGATTTCTTTCTTATATAGATGCAGAACAACTCCAGTATGATTGTAAATAGCTAAGCATTTCCTTTTATTATTATTATTATTATTATTATTATTATTATTATTATTATTATTATTATTATTATTATTATTATTATTATTATTATCTATTCGCCATCCTATCGATTCGACACTTTACAGCGACCTCTATTAATGGTTCAATGTACTAATTTATACATAAAATTCATTGTCTACTTTTAGATTTACCATCATTCGGCATTGAAGACTTAGTTTTATATAAAGGAACGTGGCTCAGTGGTTAGGGTATTCGGCTCACGATCGTAAGGTCAGAAGTTCGATTCCCGGCGGCGCGTTGTATCTCCGAGCAAGACACTTTATTCCACATTGCTCTAGTCCACTCAGCTGGCAAAAATGAGTTGTATCTGTATTTCAAAGGGACAGTCTTGACACAGTCTGTGTCACGCTGAATTTCCCTGAGAGCTACGTTAAGGGTACACGTTAAGGCCACGCGTGGAGTACTCAACCATTTTTAAGAGAATTTCACGAGCAGGCTGTTCCGTTGATTGGGTTAGCTGGAGTGCTCGTCATCGAAACCGACGGAGTACCAGTTTGTTTTTTATGTGCACATTTAGTTTACACATTTGGTGCATGACAATACAATTCTTCTATTCTGTTACAAGATTTAGTCATCACACTTGAACCACGCTGGGGCCAAACCATCAAATGCTTTTTGAGCCGAATACATCGGCTCCTGTTTTCTTCTTTCTGACACTTCTTTTATTGAAGAGCGAAGTAGAATTTTGACGTAATACGAGGCAACTCAACATACTATTTTGCACAAATGCAGACACACATACACGCATGCATCCAATATGCGTGTATGTGTCTGTGTAGGTGTGTGTGTGTGTGTGTGTGTGTGTGTGTGTGTGTGTGTGTGTGTGTGTGTGTTTACATACATACATCATACTAAACTTTAATATGGGATATGTATTTATATATCGTCAGCGAAGAGGACATCTCAAAATGTTTGCACCAAAATTTTTGTTTTTGCTTTGAGGCGCCGTTGGTTGAAAAGGCCATCACTGGTTCTACACTCAAACTTAACTCCTTCTTTAACACCCTCGAGCGTTGTTTCCTACATGACGGAGAAATACATGGCAAATAAGAGCGGTGCAAGAGCACAACCTTGTTTTGTCCCATTTGAGCAAGCGTCAAGAGACACATTCGTGTCCATAGAACATGATTAACGCTTTATTTTAGTGAATCCTCACTTGTCGTTCACAAGAGAATTCATGTATAGATAGATAGATAGATAGATAGATAGATAGATAGATAGATAGATAGATAGATAGATGCACATATATATATATAATACAATATAAACAAGGTACAGCTGAATAAGATGCTTAAAGTCGCGGCACCTAGTTAGGTCAGAATAAAATTCACACACAACTTATAGATGAATACCAGCCTTTGCACAGACGTACTGGCAGAATGATATTCGAGTAATGTATGCAGTTAATTTGCCTCAACTGAGTATATAATCCGCTCTTGAGCTATTCAGACTATGTTATTAAATATATAGTCCATAATATACTTCAGAATATTTGCGAAGGTCATGTTCTGAGATAGGTGAATTAAAAATAAATAACTAACAATTGAAGGACAGTTGTCAATTCATGAATTGAACACCTGTTTTTCGATTGTTTTATATATATATATATATATATATATATATATATATATATATATATATATATATATATATATATATATATATATATATATGGGAGAATATACAAATAATAACAACAGACGAGGGCAGGTGGTGTAAATAACAAAAGTATATATTAGTATGACGCTCGGGAATACGGAAAGTCTTTGACGTTTCGAGCTACGCTCTTCAACAGAAAGAATACGGAGACAAGGAGAAAAACACGGAGAAAAAAAAATTGAATAGTGTTCAGTCAACGGTCAAGGGAGGGAGAGGGAGAGAGAGAGAGAGAGAGAGAGAGAGAGAGAGAGAGAGAGAGAGAGAGAGAGAGAGAGAGAGCTTCTACCGAATTTCTGCCAGCTAAATTCTACACACCAACACACACACTGTCTATAAAAAAATATTTTTTATGGGGCTGCACATGATAGAAACGAACCCAGGTTAGCATGATAGTGAATCAAACATTTATCTTGGAGAAATGTAATATTAACAACTTAACTATAACTTGGCCTGAATTCTATAACTGGTTTAGGAATTGTTCAGTGGAATATTAGCTTTACTTTGTTGGGAATGTTTTTTACTTATGTTTCAATGTATATCATAGAAATGTTATTCATGCAAGATAAACGCAGAAAAAATAAATGAGCATTATTTTTCAAGCGTTTGTAGCCTAATGTAGCTGAAGATTCACTTCCATGTTTTGTTCTTTCGACGAAATTTTATTCCCGGCTATATTATTTCATAGCTTGCTGATTTTGTTTTCTCGTAGTTTTGTTACTTTTACGTGATATTATTTGGAGACCATATTTTTGCTATCGAATCAAAATTATAACTGGAGTTTATTATCTTTAGCAAGATGGCTTCCATCTTTGTGACGGCTACATTGTTTCATACGCACAATAAAAAAAAATCTTTGTTGTACGTCCTAATTGTATTTCTATGCGGCTAGCAACAGCGGTCGTTTTCTTTCATTCACTCATTCTCTGCTCTTGAATTATTTTTTATTCTACTTGTATAATTTACTGAAATATCTGAGAGAATGACCAAACTGTGAAATAACAGCCTCTACAGAGGGAAAACAGTATTTTGCTAAGATTAAATTATATTCATATATACATACATATACATATACATGCATATATACATATATATACATACATGACATGCATACATACACATACACTCACAAACATATATATATATATATATACATATACATACACACACACACACACACACACACACACACACATATATATATATATATATATATATATATCTATCTATATATATCAGTTGATAAAGAGGCAGACTTCATAGTTGAAGTTTAATCAAGACACAATGTTTCCATGTCGTTAACTCAGATACCGGAAATAGAAACAATATGACTACCTCTTTTCAAAATATTCTTTTATTTGACTTTGAAGCTCTTCTAATGTTGCCTATAAATAATAACACTGACACAAGAATACCGGGAAATTCATATGGGTTTCTCTAATCGTGTCTTTTTTGTTTGCATTGGAAACTGTCGACATGACAGGGTTGAAACGCTGTTTCAGTATTTCGTGAATAACATTCATGGCGACATTAACACAGCTCATATTTCAAAGAAATCGCTTCCCGTTATCCGAGTACATTGCATCATGTTGCTATGTTCTGAATTCGGGTTCGATTAAATCAGTTAATCCTTTTAATCCGTTTGCAGTCAACAAGTACCGATTATACAATGGTGTTTAATTAATCGACTTTACACTCGACTTGAAAAATTGATTTTCTATCTCGTCACAATTATACATTAGTTAATTACACTTCAGAACAAATGTATACAATTTCAGGACCAAATCCCCGACATGTCCAATAGTTTTTTTGTTTTTTGTTGTTGTTTTTTAATGGGCGCAGGTATGGCTGTGTGGTAACAAAATTCACTTTCCATGCACGGGGTTTCTGATTCAGTCCTACAAAGCGGCACCTTGAACAAATGTCTTCTACTACGAGGGTCAGCTGAAAAGTTAATAAGCTGGCCAAGATACGTTCATGGAATGTAATCAAATGGGGTTTATTTTTCAGTATAGTCCCACTTGCAATCCACACAATTCTTTCGTCGATGTTGCAGTGATCGGGTTCCATTGGGGAAGGAGCTTTCATCTTGTTAGTCAAAAACATCAACAGCTGATGTGACACCACCATCACTACGATACTGGTTCCCAGCCAAGTGTTTTTTTCATGTTGGGGGACAGATGGTAGTCAGATGGGGCGAAGTCAGAAGCATAGGGAAGGTGATCAACCAGTTCAATGACACACTCAGCCATTGAATGCAAGTGGGTGGGGTCCACTGCAGTGAGTGTCTCTTTGTTTCTGGCTCAAAGTGAGGAAGTCAACACTCATCCTGGATGAGGAAACGTTAAAAGAAACCTACTAAATCTGTCTCAGCATCAAATTTTCCCTTGATGTAATCAGCCTGGTACTCTTTTGACCATATGTCAGGAGACCTGGCACCTGCCTAGTAGAAACACTCATTAGACAAGGATATTCTCAACTTTCTTATGGTATATGTTAATAGCATTGGCTAATCGCCTATAATCCGTCACCATGTAGTGAATACAATCAATGTTTTCTTCGGTGCTGTTAGTTGAAGGACCTACAGATTCTAGATCGTTCTCAAGTCTCTCCCTTGCCCTCCGAAATTCAGTTGCCTGCTTTTGCACTTCTGATAAGTCTGAAACTTCGACCCCTAACGTAGCAATCATGTCAGCATGAATGTCTTTGAGGACCAAACCTTTTTACTCAAGGTGCTACACAGTGGGACTGAACTCGGGACCATGTGGTTGAGAAAGAAGCTTCTTACCACACAGCCACGCCTGAGCCTACATACAGCCGTCAGGTTTTTGATAATGTGTCGGTTGTTTTTCTATAATTAATATGCATTAGATTTATGTAATACACCCTATGTTTTGCTTTGATAGCTCTATTCTTTGATTATTTATTACATTGTATCTGTATACAATGTATCGTATGCTCGTATGCATAGTTCTGTGGCTTCCTCTTAGATTCCACTCTTGGCTAATGTTTGTTTATTCTGTAGATTTCTTTGGTGCACTGTTTTGTGAAGAAGAAACTAAATATTCTTCCAAGTAAATATTTCATCACAGACATTGTGTGTTTGTGAGGACACTCGCTTTCTCTATGTAATTATATGAATATATTAATGCCTTTGATGTAGACGGAACTAAGGCAACGGTTATTATATATCTGAATATTCCTGTCTAGAAATAGAGTCTGTATGTTGCTTTTTTTTCTTTTTTTTATTTGTTCTGGATGTTCAGTTTTAGTACATAGCTGTTTTCCAGCTCTTTAATTTCTCGATATCTTCCACTGTATGAATTACAATGAATATAGCGTCCAGAGACCTGCTGTAAATAAAATGTTCATGTTTTGAATCATTTCACTTTGAATTGGTAAACGAGAATGCAGAGGTAGCGCACATAGATATTACCACTTTTGATTGATTTCATACACTTTATTAACAACAAAAAGTTACTTCTTATCTTGAGAACACTAATAATTTCTTCACTGTATACTGTGGACTAACCTGTGATTATATCATTTTACAACCTCAGATATAGAAGATCTTTTTATAAAGGTTCTAATGGCAAAAGCAATAGAAACGATTTTAAATGATGTATACAATGCTGTTGATTTCTAAATTGCATGCTAAAAATACTAACAGGATCGGCATCAATATTTACACCTGATTCTTCCAAGAACCTATCAGACAGGTTTCCATATAGTTTCCTTGAGCCTAACCTGACCAACAAGACTTGGACTAAACGAAGGATGAGTAAAAATTATTTTCTAAGCGTCGGAATCGAACACGAGCTTTCTGATTGGGCAGTAGACTTTTTAACAGCGCGCCAACATACGCTCGTATACGTACATACGTACAGCTAACTAAAGTAATACAGTTGCATGTGTTTAGAATCTATAAATCGGCTGACATACATCCTGAGACTATAATTCCAATTACTATATTTAGGTAAGCATTCTAGAAAGGTGTTCGATCACTTAAATGAAAAGGAAGACATAGAAGCACTTTAAAAATCAATTCTTCCCCTACTGACCATCTTCTTCCCATTCTTCCTGCATAACATATACCAGTCTCTCTCTCCCTCTCTCACTCTCTTTCTCTTTCTCTCTACCTCTATCTGTCTATCTATCTATCTCTGCCTCTCTTTCACTCTCTATCAATTTATTTATCTCCGCACAAACACACACACGCACGCACACACACATACACACACACAAACACACACACACACACAAACACACACACACATATATAATACTGTACCAAGAACTACACATATATATTTATCATTCAGGAGCCATAAAGATTATTAACACTACTTATCAGTCACTTGTCAGTTTATACATTGTCTTCTACTAAATATGCATATACATACATATATATATATATATATATATGTGTGTGTGTGTGTGTGTGTGTGTGTGTGTGTGTGTGTGTGTGTGTGTGTGTACATGTGTGTATGTGTGTGTGTGTGTGTGTGTGTGTGTGTGTGTGTTCGGTGGGCTCCACCAAGCTTCCGTCTACCAAATTCACTCAACACAATATCGGTTGGTCAGGAGCTATAAAAGAAAATACTTGCTGTACAGTGGGACAGAACCCGGAAACATTTGGTTGCAGAGTGACCTTCTTAGGCACACAGGTATGCCTGCGTCAGTCTTTATATAATTCAATCTATTAAATATCCTCGCTGGATCCAAGTATGTTTAATACATTTGATGCACTCGGGGTTTCATGCTTTTAAAGTAAACTTCTTAAGCAGTCGTCCAATATTAAACTAATACATACATACATACATACATACATACATATGAGCATGTCTAGATATGCAAACATATGCATGCGAATACATACATAAAACATACAAATCTGCACATACATGAAGTCGCCTTGGATCGAGGTTAGAAACCGGTTCGTTCTCTATTGGCAAGAAATCTTGAAATAAACTGAATAATGACATACGTACACGCACATACATACAAACATACATACATAATGCATACATACATACATACATACATACATACATACATACATACATACATACATATGGTTCATTGTACAAAATGCAAAAGCAAAAGAGACAGAGAGCAGCGAAAGGTTGGGGTGAAATAATTAACTAGGTGTATTAGTTTAGCGCCCAGGGAAAATGGAAAAAGTCATTGACGTTTCGAGCGTAAGCTATTCTCCCGAATAAGGAAAAACAAAATGGAGAGAAAACCTGTCTGGATTAACGGATTCGCATGTTGATACATACAAACATACATACACACACACACACACACACACACACACACAGTCACACACAGACACATACATATTACGCTGCCTTAACATATCTGTACAAAATGTAAATAGGCCACAAATATCTCAATTAATTTTATCTCCTTCATATGTAGACTCCATTGTTATTCGCATATTTAGACAGAATTTCTTTAGAAACGTGTTAACCCAAATATAATCATGTGTTTTTTTATGAAACACTTAAAGACAATTATTCGCCTATAGAATGTGTGTGTGTGTGTGTGTGTGTGTGTGTGTGTGTATATATATATATATATATATATATATATATATATATATATATATATCTGTACAAAATGTAAATTAGGCCACAAATATCTCAATTAATTTTATTTCCTTCATATGTAGACTCCATTGTTATTCGTATATTTAGACAGAATTTCTTTAGAAACTTGTTATATGTATATACATACATACATATATATATATATATACATACATACATATATATATATATATATATATATATATATATATATATGTACATACATATATATATATGAATGTATATATATATAAATATATATGTGTATGTACCTATTCATAGATAGATAGACGTACATACATACATACATACATACATATATATGTGTATGTATTTATATGTGTGCGTTGGTATGTTTCTGTGCGTGTATGCATAAATGCATTTCCAGGATTTTTATTTTCTCCCATGCGTCATGTTAGAAACAATTCCCGCTTACTTCTATGTTTCCTTTAATAATGTAGCTTTTACGTTTTGCAAGAGAAAGTTCTCAGTGGAATTGTTAAAGTCTGATTCGTGCAAGAAATATTCATTAATTGCCAAATAATTTTGACTGAGTACAATAAGAAAACCAAAACATCAAGATGTGCTTGATAGAAAGAGAGATGGATGCATGCCAAGGTGAAATATGGGAGGGGAAATTATGTTAGAAAAAATTGTGGAGAAATTATAGCAACAGCAAAGACACTAACAATAATAATAATCCTTTCTAATTCTGGTATAAAGCCAACTAATTTGAGGGGAGGTGAAGTCGATTACGTCGACTCAGCTTGTACTTATTTTATAGACCCCGTGAGGATGAAACACATACATAGTCGTCCTCGGAGGAATTTGACCTCAGATCGTAAAGACGTACGAAATGCAGTAAATCATTTTGTCCGGCGTACTAACGATTCTGCCAGCTCTGCTGTGTTGTCTAATCTGTATTTTATGTAGTATGTTCTTAATGCTTGCTCTTGGGCAGCACAGATTAGAACTTCTGTTTCCGATTTTAAGTCACTTTTAGTAATTCACAGCCATTTTTTTTTCTCTGTCTGTCTTATCTTCAACATCCCTATGAAATTGACCATGAAATTGGTACGACCACAAACCTGAAGACTTCGTCGAAAATAGAAATGCAAAGATCCTATAGGATTTTATGATTCAGTGCGACCATGAGATAGAGAATAGGAAGCCAGACATAGTCTTAATTGAGAAAGAAAGCAAACTATGCTGGATCATAGATATAGAAAGAAAATTCGAGAGATATGATAGGTTAGCTAGGGAAGTTCAGCAGTTGTGGTCGATGAAAAAGGTAGCAGTAGTACCAATAATTGTCAGAGATCTGGGAACAGTGAGCAAAAGTCTCGAGATGTACGTTGAACAAATAGGGGCTGCAATAAGGGTGGAGCACTTACAGAAAACAACACTGCTTGGAACCGCCCGAATACTCCACAACCAAAAGGCAGAATAATAAGGCAGTGAGATGGTAGAATCGTGAGTACTCCAGACAAAATGCTTAGCTATATTTCGTTCGGCTCCTTACGTTAGGAGTTCAGATTTCGCAGAGGTCAGCTTTGCTTTTCATCCTTTCGAGATCGATAAAATAATGTAGTAGGATCAATACAATCAACTTGCCCCTTCTCTTCAAAAACTGCTGATCCGGAACGGGCATCCCGTTTAGAGAAACGTTGTGGCATCGGATCTTGTACGCCATGGAAAGCGGGCAATCGGTCTTGTGAATCATAGGGCTGTAAAAATTATACTTAGAAACAAGTGATTGGAAATGATAGCCATAGAAAAATGAATGCATCTGGTGACATACGAAACGAGCTGGGAAAGTAAGAAAAGGAAATCGTTTTTCTGACTGAAAGCTCAAAGTATCTTAAACAGGAGGAGCAAGATAACCCTGTTGATGCGAGTGTGGACTTTCCATTGCTTCTGCTTGTGTACACCTGTAGACATCGGTTTAAATTAATTGCTAGTGGTACGTATTTACCTGTTAATGAGGTGTGAAGAAACATGATTGAAAATCTACTCGGCCACTTGATAATTCGACAAGTATAATTGGCTAAAACTCCCGAAGACGTTTCGACAGTTTGGCCACAATCCTAATGGCTGAAACTAGTAAAACAACGAAAGAGTAGATATCAATATATCTATCTATCAGGCTATCTCTCTCTCTCTCTCTCTCGTTATACATATATTGTATACATGTATGTATATATATATATATATATATAATGTATATATATATATATATATATATATATATATATATATATATATATATATATAGTTTATTGGAATTTGAGTTGCGAGATAAACATTCGATTTCTGTGAGCAAGCACTTTGAGCAATGCTTTCTCATGCGTTCGATGCAATTCGACTTTTATACACACACACACACACACGCACACGCACACACATATATAAGCACGCACATGCAGGGAAGACTGCATACGCATACTCACTCACAATATCTCTACCCGTCTCTCTCTCTCTCTCTCTATCTCTATCTCTATCTCTCTCTCTCTCTCTCTCTCTCTCTCTCTCTTTATCTATTTCTATCAATGTTCTATACCTATTTATTTATCTACTAATGTATCTACCTATCTACCTATCTATCTATCTATCTATCTATCTATCTATATCGATGTCTATCTACTATCTATCTACCTACGAACTCACCTATCTATCTGTCTACTATTTATCTATATAACCACCTTCCTATTTACCTGTCTGCCCCTCTATATCTATATTTCTATCTATCTATTTTGTATCTATCGCATTTCTTGAACTGATCTCAAATGTCTAATTGAATCTTGCTGGCAGGCTGGTTATCCCATTAACGCTTCCACAGAAGATTGAGAAAATTCCTTGTCAACCATGGCACAAAAGAATTCACAGACACACACACACACACACACACACACACACACACATATATATATATGTATATACACACGCAAAAGTTTCACTACACACACACACACACACATACACAAATATATATATACACACACAAAAGTTTCACTACACACACACACACACACACACACACACTAGTTTAGACATACACGCCTCAAACATACATACACGCCTCAAACATACATACACGCACAGATAGACAGACACAACATATACACACATACACACACCGACATGCAAGCATGCACACACATGCACCGAAACATGCATCCTACTCGATACAACCGCTTACAATGGCTTCTTTTTTTTTTTTTTGTTTGGGTGAATCGCGTACTTTTTAAAGCCTCGTTGTTGTTTCCTTGTTGAATTTGCTGGTAAGGTGTCATTGGGATGGGAGGTGGTGGGCATAACTGGATTCCTAATAGTGATCGGATGGTAGTGAGGGAGTTCGAACAATCTTTCATGTACGATGACCTGGAAATAGCCTCCACCCCTTCCCTAGTTATAAAGATGGAAGGAAAGAATAGGAATGAAAAAATAAATCAAGTGAAAAAAGAGAGACAGAAATTAGGGAAGGAAAGAAGAAAGAAACCAAGAAACAAAAAAAAACAAATGTAAAAAGGCATGAAACCAAAAAAAAAAGAAAATTGTAGATTGATTGAAGAAAGAAAGAAAGAAAACAAAAATAAAGGAATTTTTGTTTTAAGAAGAAAGGAAATGAAAATGCATTCAAGAAATTGATAGAATTTGGATTTGAAACAGGCGAAAGAAAAGAGCAGAATGGTGGGAAGTGGAGAAGGTAGAATAAACGATGTAGAGAAAAGAAAGAAAAAGAAAAGAGAAAATCAGTAAAGGAAAAGAAAGAAATATTTCAAATATAAAGACACAACACGAAAGAGATAAAGCAAACATTAATCTGTAATGAGGCCAAAAGCATTTTACAAAAGACTTTACCATTTATTCTAGCGGGAATGTTCTATTGTGGCTGTAGTTGTTGTTATAGGTTTTGACCCTAGAGTAGAAAGGATTCTTGTTGGTGGTGCTTAACCCTGTGCCAGTTTTCATTTGAGCAGATAGACCTAGGATCAAAGATGTTCCGGACAGGAGCACCGTGTCTTTATTTGTTTTGGCAGAATCGTTAGCACGCCATGCTTAGCGGTATTTCGTTCGTCTTTATGTTCTGAGTTCAAACTCCGCCGAGTTCGACTTTGCCTTTTATACTTTCGGAGTCAATAAAATAAGTACCGGTACAGCACGGGGGTCAACGTAATCGATGAAAGGTATTCTTTGGAGTTTGGATAATTCACATTTGGAAACATGGGTGTTTCAGTCAACACACATAAACAATCCTTATTCAAGGACCTTTAGAGCGGGATGGGCCACTCGACCTGAAGAATATTCTAACTGAACCCCCACCTGCGAGGTCATGCGCTGTTTATCCTGATATGAGATCACCATGTCGCTCACAAACTGAATAATAATAATAATATGTGTGTGTGTGTGTTTTGTGTATTATGTATGTATATGTATATGTGTGTGTGAGGCCTGTAGGTGTGTATTTTTAAACTTTTACAGGAAGCGGGGTTACAGTGACTTCGACGTTTCGGACTGTTAACCTTCAGCATACTTCAGCAAACACTTATTTTGGGGGAAGTTGATTTTCTGATGTATGTGGAACTGTGTGAAAAATTTTAATAAAGGATTTTTTCGATGAAAATCTTTTGTGGAACTGTTTGGTTTAGCGTTAAATTATACACACATATATAATTTGACATAAACATAGATAGATAGATAGATAGATAGATAGATAGATAGATAGATAGATAGATAGATAATGCATCTTAAATGTTTTCAAATCTTTTTGTATATGTTTAAGTCTATCTAGAGTCAAGGTAGAACAACTGCTGTGTCGATGACGCCAATTGGGGCGGAAAAATATTATATGTCGCTTTTCTTTCATCTCCAGAATCAAACAAACAATCTTTTCCGTAAGGGAATGTTATTTCCGGGAAATTATTGATTCTTGAGAATTTCATATTTATTGTAGACCCAAAGAATTCCAGCTGTTAATTGCCGTCTTACGTTACATTTTGTGTATTTACAGCTTAACCGATTTGAATATATATATATATATATATATATATATATATATATATATATATATATATATATATATATAACTCTTAGAGATACATCACTTTCCCCATCGCACTTGCATATATGCTTCTATAAATTTAATATAACATCTTTCTTTTTTTACCACCCACATCATCTCTCCTTTCATCCAATCTCTTTTTTTTCCACACTTTACTCCTCTCATCCTTCCTGCTCGAACATACAAGTACCACTATCTTTTCCAAAACCAACAGACTTTATTATCCGATAATCTTTTTATGACGTGTGTGTGTGAGCTGGTTGCTTCTTCTTTTTAGAAATTGAGTGACTGCATTGAAACGAAACACGATCGTACATTTCTAATATATTCATGGCATATTTTCATTATGAGATATCAGCTTCAGAATCGGTTCATCCGACTGAATATGTTACCTAATAGCCTACCGGCTAAACATTCACAAACATTGTGCATCTTCAGGAAAAACTTCGTTCATTTTCACTATTAAAGTCTACCTGATTTTAATTAATCCTATGTGGAGATATCATTCTCTGTTAATAGAGGGTTTTTACAATTGAATAAGAAGTGTTTAACTTACGTCTCTGACTTCAACCTCTCAATCTATCACCATAGCATTATATAAACGTCTATACCTAGCTTTAGACTCGTCAAGTTTTCAAAATCGAATAAACTCCAACGCAATAGGAATAGCAATAACACAAGTTAATAAGATAATAAGATAAAATAAAAATAGAAAGTGTTTAACCTATGTAGGTTTCGTTGCTACTAAAATATATCTTGCCTCAGAATATAACGAGAATTTTGGTTCAGACAGAGAGAAAATAAGATGGCACAGACCAGGTTTTCTCAAGTATTCTTTTGATTATACAGTTAAGACTGATATACTGTATGCTCAATCCATTCTCTCCGGACTTAAAGTCAATATTTCATTCCTAGAAACTTTATGGCTTTGATCATATACATCAATTCAATATATATCCGATATAAATTTTAACATACGGTGTATTAAATAGATTTTTTCAAGTTTAAATTATATACACATATATGTATGCGCTCGCACACATACGCACGCACAAACACACACATACACACTTATTCATATTATTAAGAGGTTTTCTATTCAAAAGAATCCAATATATCTGACCATTCTTGGTTTAGCTTTTAAATATTATATATATGCACACACATAGATAGATAGATAGATAGATAGATAGATAGATAGATAGATAGATAGATAGATAGATAGATAAATAGGCAGACAGAAAGATAGCTAGACAGACAGAAAGATAAGATAGACAGACAGAGACAAACAGACAGAGACAGAAAGACAGGCAGATGAACAAAAGAAAGAAAAGGACATTCAACACATTTTGAATGATTATATTTAGTGGTAATAATAACTGGACAAAGAAT